>NW_011889025.1:2992699-3010564 GCF_000151845.1 Pteropus vampyrus | reverse complement strand
AAAAAAAAAAAAAAAACAAAGATAGAATTCTCAGGGCGGCCAGGGAAAGAAGACAGTAACCTATAAAGGAAAACGACATTCAGCACAAACCCTACAAGCCAGAAAGGAGTGGAATAAATATTCAAACTATTAAATGAAAGGAACTACCAGCCAAGAAAACGTATCCAGATAAGCAATCCTTTAGATATGAAAGAGAAATAAAGACCTTTCCAGACATAAAAAAATTGAGTGAATTCTCCACTACGAGGCCTGCATTACAAGAAATACTGAAAGGAGTCAGCTCCCCTAAAACAAAATGACACAAAAAATATATAATTAGGAGTAAAGTGATTAACAGGCTGATAGAAGCAGAGGAGTGAAACCCTTACTAAGAAGGGCATTATAAGCTTAAAGATTAAGAAGAGAATTGCTATAGCAAGATAGTAATGAACGTTCAGCATACATAGGGATAAACTGAAGCAACAAAGATTGAAAAGAGGGGGATTCAAAGATCCAAATTTACAAAGGGGAATGGAGATAAGGCACACACAGGAGGAAAAGGACAGTTGTGTGTATATAAATATCCTTTACATATTTGTAATGGTAACCACATACCAAAGATTCAGAACTGAAGTATATAACATAAAACAAGAAGATCCAGAAGCAAAACCTAGAAATTCCAACCAAATAAAGAAAAAAGAAACAGAAGGACAAGGAAGCAATGGAAACACTGAGCTACCACAAAGCAAAAGTTAAAATGGCTATAAGAAGATCTCATATTTCAATAATCACTCTAAATGTAGATGGACTGAACTCACCAATAAAAAAGGTACAGAGTTGCAGAGTAGATAAAAAATAAATAAATAAAACAAAAGTCAACCATATGCTGCCTCAAGGAGACACATCTCAGACGGTTGAAATCATACCAACCATATTCTCTGATCATAATGCTTTGAAACTAGAGATCAACTGCAAAAAGAAATTTGAAAGTACCACAAATACATGGAGATTAAACAATTGCTACTGAAGAATAACTGGGTCAGGGAAGAAATATAACAGAGATGAAGAGATACATAGATACGAATGATAATGATAGTAAAACATATCAAAACTTTTGGGACATGGCAAAAGCGGTCATAAGAGGAAAGCTCATGTCATTACAGGCCTACCTCCGAAAACAAGGAGCCCAAATAAACAAGCTAACAATTCAATTAAAAAAAAAAAAACTAAAAAAGAACAAATGAAGCCTAAAGTCAGCAGAAGAAATGTAATCAAAATTAGAGCGGAAATAAATGATATTTTTAAAAATAGGAAAAATAAATACAACCAAGTTCTGATTCTTTGAGAAGGTTAATAAAATTGACAAACCCCTGGCAAGACTCACTAAAAAAAAAAGAGAGAAAGAGAAAGGACACAAATAAACAAAATCAGGGATGAAAGAGGGGAAATTGTGACAGACACCACAGAAATACAAAGAATCATACAAGAATACTATGAAAAAGTATATAATAACAAATTTAATAACCTAGAAGAAATCGACCAGTACTTAGAAAGATATAACCTTCCTAGACGGAATCAAGAAGAACTGGAAAATCTAACTAGACCGATCAGCAGTATGGAAATTAAAATAATCATCAAGAACCTACCAAAAAGTAAAAGTCCAGGACCAGATGGCTTCACCAGTGAATTCTACCAAACATTCAAAGAAGGTTAAATGTATATTCTTCTCAAACTCTTCCAAAAAGTTGAAGAGGAGACTTTACTTCTGAACTCAATTGCAACACAAAGAATAAAATACTTATGAATAAATCTAACGAAATATGTGAAGGAACTATATAATGAAAACTATAAAACCCTATTAAAAGAAATTGAGAAGATACAACAAATTGAAGAGATATTTCATATTCTTGAATTGGAAGAATCAACAGTTAAAATTATCTTATTACCTAAAGCATGATACGGTTTTATGCAATCCCCTTCAAAATCTCATAGGCATTTTTTAAAGAAATAGAACAAAAAATCATCAGATTTGTATGGAAGCCCCTAATACCCCAAACTGCAAAGCCATCCTGAGGAAAAAAAAAATGAGGCTGGAGACATCACTTTGTCTGACTTCAAATTATACTACAGAGTGAAAATAATCAAAACGGCATGGTATTAGCAGAAAAACAGACACACGGACCAATGGAACAGAATCGAGAGTCCAGAAGTAAACCCGGTTTATGTGGGCAAATAATTTTCGACAAAAAAAGCCAAAAACATACAATGGAGAAAGGAAAGCCTCTTCAATAAATGGTGCTGGGAAAACTGGAAAGCACTCTCAAAAGAATGAAACTAAACCATTGTCTATCAGCACACACCAAAGTTAACGCAAAATAGATTAAGGACCTGAATATAAGATCTGGAACAATAAAATGCATAGAAGAAAACATAGGAACTAAATTGAAAGATCTTGGACTTAAAGAGATTTTTTGTATTTGACTTCAAAGTCAAAAAGTAAAAGCAAAAATAAATGAATGGGACTGCATCAAATAAAACCCGTCTGCACAGCAAAAGAAACCTTCAACAAGGCAAAGAGACAACCATCTGAATGAGAAATTGTATTTGCAAGCAACGCCTCCGATAAGGGCCTAATATTCAAAATATACAAAGAGCTCATACAACTCAATAAGAACAAAAAAAACACAAATGATCCAATCAAAATATGGGCAGAGGACCCAAACAGGCACTTCTCCCTAGAGGACATACAAATGGCCAACAAATATATGAAAAGATACTCAACATCGCTAACTATTAGGGAAATGCAAATCAAAACCACAATGAGATACCGTCTTACACCTGTTAAGATAGCTATAATCAACAGGACAAGTAATAACAAATGTTGGAGAGGATGCAGAGAAAAAAGAACCCTCATACGCTGCTGGTGGGACTGCAAATTGGTACAGGCACTATGGAAAACAGTATGGAGCTTCCTCAAAAGACTAAGAATTGATCTACTATATGATCCAGCAATCCCTCTACTGGCTATTTACCCCAAAGACTTGAAAACTCATATCAGGAAAGATATTTGCACACTGATGTTAATAGCAGCATTATTCACAGTGGCCAGGACATGGAAGCAACTGAAGTGTCCTACGATAGAAGATCGACTAAAGAAGCTATGGTACGTGTATATACAATGGAATATTATTCAGCCATAAGAAGAGATGAAATACTGCCATTTGTGACAATATGGATGGACCTCGAGATAATCATGCTAAGCGAAATAAGCCAGACAGAAAAAGTTGAAAATCCCATGATATTACTTATATGTGGGATATAAACCTAAAAGCAACAAATGAGCAGGACAAACAGAGACTCATGGACATGGATGATAGACTAGTGGTTACCAGAGGACTATAGACTAGTGGTTACCAGAGGGTAGGTGGTGGGGGAGGAGGGAGGAGGTAGACAAGGTAAAAGAGGTCAAATACAGGGGGATACATGGAGGGTGAAGTGGGTAAAGGGGATCAAATATGTGGTAGCTGAAGGAAAGTGGACTTTGAATGGTAAACACACAATAGAATATACAGATGTCAAATGATAATGTACACCTGAAAATTATATAATTGTATTAACCAGTTATCCCCCAATAAACTTAATTTTAAAAATATAAATAAATAAATAAATAAATAAATAAATAAATAAATAAATAAATAAAATGCAAGCAACAAATGAACAGGACAAACAAATAGAGATTCATGGTCGTGGACAGTAGACTAGTGGTTACCAGATGGTAGGGGGAGGGGCAGAGGGAGTTATATGGATTAAAGGTGGTCAAATATGTGGTGACAGAAAGATATCCAACTATGGGAGGTGAACACACAGTTTAAACATATATATGCCTACTGTTAAAGTGTACAGCTGAAACTAATTGAATTTCATTAACCAATGTCACCATAAAAATAATTAATTGATTGACTGATTGGTTAATTTAAAATTTTTTAAGACAGTTGGGAGTAGTGAGAACTGTGGTGATCAGAAAGGAACATGCTCAACCTAAGAACTTAAATTGAAAAACTTTTAAAACCACATGCTGGCCAAACATGTTTCTAAGTTTCGGACTCAACTTTTGTGCACCTTGTTTTCTGTCCCTGGTTAAGAATAAAAGAGAAAAGTGATGGGTTTGATGAATTCTCAACATCTTTCAGATAGAAGATTTGGTCATTTTGTACTTATTTAACATTACAAATCAATCAAAACTCCTATAGTATTAGAGTCTAAGTGAATTTCAGTAAAAATCAATTCTCTCATACCTTAATACCACTCCCCTTATTCTATCCTCCAGAACAGAAGTCTTTAATGGTTCTCCTTCAACTGAAACATGTCCATAAAGTTTCTTTTCTTTTCCATCAACATTATCCCTAGCTAGTCTCTGTGACAGCTACTCTGGAATTTTGGAAAGCATGAAGCTGATGCTCTAGGTTGGCCCTGTTCTGAGATTGTCAAGGATGAAAATGCTGCAAAACAGATACTTGAGGCTGGGTTTATGATGGTAACAATTGGCATGGAGTTTTTGAGTTAGTAGAGAACCACTAACTTGGTTGTTGGGCTCTTTGTTCTACATTTTCTTGAACTTACAACCCTTAAACTCCAGCATAACTCAGAAACTCCAGAGAGCTACTGTGCCCACTGAGTGCACACTTTGAACCGCACTCTTTGAATGGGTTTTACATCAACAATATGAACAGTTTCAGAAATGGAACTACATCATGTGGCAGACACTACAGCAACCAAAATAATAGTATTCGACAAGATGCTCTGCTTTCCATGGCAGCTGCAGAGATGTTTTGGATGTAAAGTTTCCTAGCAGGCAGAGATCATTCCATGCGTTGTGCATAGAATACCACCAAACACTAAAATGGGCTTGGCCAGATGGTGGAGTCTATAAGTAGCACTACAAGGTATGTTTGATGAGTTAGGGCTCTTATTTCACTGTGGTTGAATTTTCTCAAATATCAGTGAAGCTAGTCAAGATTCAGTATTGTTACAATCAGAATGAATGTGGATATTGGAGCAGGGAATTGACAGACTAGAGAGAATTCGACGGAGATTATTTTGGTAATCTTGCTCCTTGTGTTTAAGAGACAGGATGCACAGTGGTTAAATTCATAGGCTTGGGAGCCAGATTCTTTGGGGTCTAATTCCAATTCTAAGGCCATGGGAAATTTGCTTAATTTCTCTGTGCCTAGTTCTTTCATCTATAAAATGAGGAAAGTAGTAATATGCTGTGGAGATTAAATATGAAGCACATACAACAGTTTCCTGGCATGTACTGAATATGCAAATAGATTAGCTATTATTGATATGCTTTCCTCTTATAAGCTATTCAGTGTACTAATTGAAATCAATGCTCAATATTTAAAAGTTTGAAGAGACCTTAAGCAAGTCACATTCCTTCTCTTAATCTTAGTTTACCCATCTATAAAATGAGATGGTGGGACTATGTCATAGATTTTTCAAGCATTTTTTGGTAACACAATCTTTTATTGAAGATCAGTTGATTCTTCTTTTTTACCTAAGTGTAGGTATACAGGAATGATATCCTACATATATCTTAGGTCTTCTTAGTCTCCAAAATTAAAAGTGGTCCTTTCTACTCTGCCTTAACTCTGTGACACCAGAATTGTGGAATTAGAATCTCCTGCTTCCAGCTTATCTGTTCACTCCAGCTGCTAGGTGAGAGTACAGATCATCCGTTAGCAGTGAAAGCCGTCGCAAGCATCTGAGGACAATGTATTACATATCAATCGTTTTCTTTCATTCCCTACCAAACCTAACATTGGTCCTTGGAATTACACAACCACCTGGTAAGTAAAAAGTTACTGCATTGGCTTGCTTTTCATCGTGGCCTATTATTGTGCTGAATGACAGGGTAAGACTACTCTAAAAAGTCCAGCCTAGGAGATCAGCTCCAAGCTAGGAGAAGAAACTCCAATATTATTCCTTCTTCACTGGTTTGGGGCTCTGGAAAAGTCACTTCACTTCTCTGAACTTGGAGAAAATAGAGTTTGCAATAACTGTCCCTACTCCTCTGACAAAGACACTGCACGGAGAGCAGAAACAAGATCCAAAGAAGATCAGAGGTATAAACTTCCAATTATAAAAATAAGTCATGGAGATGTAATATGCAGTATGGTGACTATAGTTAATACTATATTGCATATTATTTGCAAGTTTCTAAGAGACTAAATCTTAAAAGTCCTCATCAAAAGAAAAAATCGTGTAATTATATGTGGTAACAGATATTAACTGGACTTAATTGTGGCAATCATTTTGCAATATATACGAATATCGAATCATTATGTTGTACACCTGTAACTAATATAATGTTATATGGAAAGTATACCTCAATAAAAAAATAATACCATATAATTACACTCTTATGTGAAATCTTAAAACAAAACAAAACAAACAAACAAAACAGAAACAGATTCATTAATATAAAGAACGAACTGACTGTTGCCAGGGAGAATGGGGTAGGTGGAAGGGCAAAAAAGGTGAAAGGGAATAAGTTCAAATTTCCAGTTATAAAATAAATAAGTTGTGGTGACATAATGTACAGCAAGGGAATATAGGCAGTAATATTATAATAATATTATACAGTGTTAGATAGTTGCTGGATTATGGTGATCACTCTAGATATATAAATGCTGAGTAACTATGGTGTACACCTGAAACTAATATATTGTATGTTAGCTGGCAGACTGGTACAAGCCAACCCAAACTCCTCAGATCCATGGTTACGAGGCAAAAATATTAATCAAAGTGTTTCATGCCTTGACTAGGAGTCAGTGCTCTGCACATACACTTTCATAATTCAGCAGGACAGCTCAGGGTGAATCCAGGCATACTGAAGTTACCCTTCAGGGCTACTCCTAGAGCTATGGCAGTACATATGGTGGACAGTGTCTCTGCCCTTATGCTGCTAACCCACTATATGACTTTAGGCTCATCAGTTTTTCTCTCTAGGCCTGTTTTCTAATCTAGAATACAAGAACTTGGATTGGGAAAAAATAGTTCAGGGGCTATGGAAATGGCAAGCGACAACAGAAATGGCATTAGTGGTTTATTTCCATTACCACCTTTCAAGCGCAATGTTCCTCCACTGGTGGACCACTGGCCACCTGCAGTGAAATCATCTTCAGTGCTTGTTAAAATGTTACCCAAGTGAACTTATTTGACAATTAAGGAAGCTGAGGTTTGGGGGAGGGAATCATTTGTCCAAGGTCATATAACTAGTTAATTGGTTATAAGTCTTTATTAAAACAGTCATTGATGGGAAGACCAAACTTACTTTGTTTATTTACATATCTGCCCATATTTCCGTCTTCTCTCCCAATTTTGAGAAGAAAACACTATTTCTCCTGCTATATTTTTGCCTTCCAATTAGGATTTCTCACTTGTCAGCTGAAGCAGGAACTCTTCTGAGATTTTGGGCAGACCAGCTAATGAAGATCTAATAAAACTTTGTGACTGAAAGTGAAAAGATTAAAAAAACACAATTAACAGATCTTCAGCTGCTCTGATCAAGCCTTCAAATTACTGAAGCTAGACCTTTTGCTTCACAGCTATTGACTGGAGCAGCCAAGAAAGAAAACATTTTTTAAAATAATCTACAAGGTATTTGAGTAAATATGGTATTCAGCTAAATATATAGTCATATGAAGGATAATCCAACAATTGTAGTTGCTACTCTGTGGTTAGCTGTAAATACTGCCTATGCTGCTACTCGACTTTAGAGATGCCTACTAGACATTGGCAAGAGGAAGACAGTGCATTTAATGGTAAAAATGGCCTCTCTCTAAAAACAGAGTAGAGTGAACATATGCCTTCAACTCTCTCAGGAAAACAAGCCAAAACCAGCCAGTAAAATGTAGCTGCACAGGCTGCCTAGCAGAGAATTTTCATACATCGCTAAGCAGCAAGATGCATTGAACATATGGTGCTATGGATGGAAAGGACCTTCCAGATCATCTAGTTCAACTTCTTTCATTTTATAACTGAAGAAACTGAGGCTTAGGAAGAGGAAGTGATTAATCCGGGGTCACGCAACTAGAACACTGCTTATAAACATTCCCTAAATTAAACTCATTAGTGAGAAGGCAAGTTTAGTGAAATGTAAGAAATATAGACTATACTAATACATCACATACATCATAAAACAAATTAAAAAAGGAATTTAAAAGTATGCAATAAAGATAAAATTAACCATATTGTAAAATAATTTATAAATATATTAAAAGCTCCAAAATCCTTTTTTGCTTTCACTAAAAATAACATTAAACTAATGTCTTTAAATCTTAATTTAATCCTTCATTGTACAACAATCTGAAGTTCCAATTCTAAATTCAGTAATTTCAATTATTGGCATTAATGGCCATCACAACTGCCCCACCCCCCACCCCGCAAGATACATCTCACAAAAACTTTTGGCAAATCTTTTTGGTCCATTTCTTATCAGTTTATTAATTTATTTGTTACTGTTTTTATTTGGTAATGTGCCTGACAATGAGCTCATTCTAGGAGTTGAAGCTTCTAGGAGCAGAATGGCATTAGCTCTTCCATTTTCTTATCATTCTTGTATGCTTACACTACATTTCTCTTTAATCCCTGATTTATTTTTGCAGGAAATTTTTTAAACTATTTGTTCATATTGTGAAGATTAGATTAGTTAAAACTAGACAACATGATCTGTATTTCCAAATAAGCATGTACATACAAACTGCAATACATTTCAATTATGAAGAGAGCAAATGAAGAAATGATGTCATCATCAGCCTCTCCTTGTTCTGTAACCCATCATACCCTTTATATCTTTCCCTTAATATTCAGGGCCTGGGCTGCCTGAGTTCCTCCAATTTCCCTCTGAACTCTAGTCCTATGGTCTCCTCAAATCTTAGCCCATAGTAACCACAGGAGAGGTCACAGCATTTGAGAGGGAGACATGAGCCATGGAGGTCTTCTCAGAGAATGCTACATCTGAGCTGGGCCTTGAATAATCATAGTAATATAATAGTAATAATAATAACAGTATAATGATGATGATGATGATGATGATGATGATGATGATGATGATGATGATAGGCAGAATTTTCAAGGAGATGTAGAGAAAAGGCATCCCAGGAGAGGCGACAATATGAGACTGGTTGTATTCATAGACTTTGAAGACAGGAAGGATTTTGGGCTCTGATCCCTAGTTCTGGCCATGGTCCTCAGCTATCTCACATGTCGCCATTGACTTCTTATGCCTGCCTCCCTCATAGGTACCCCTTTAATTCAAATCTTTGGGAATGTCACCTGGGCATCTGTATTTTCTAAGCTAGGTTTGGGAACCAACAAAATAGATTATAGCCATGATTATGACTATATAGTACTTTTTATCCTGCCACTCTAAAGCAATATTGCATAGTGGCTCCCTTTTTCCTCTATATTGCCTACCAAGTTAAACCCATGCACATTAGTTTAGTTTGCAGCACCCTCACCTCGACCGCCTCATCTAGATGTGCTGAGATACTTTCTTAAACCCTTCAACAACATCTCTCCTTCCTTTATCATTATTTAACATGACATTCCTCTCCCTTGATGATTCATCCTCTTCCACTACCAATCCACATCATTCACTTTAAAGTCCAGTTCAGAACATATTTGCTCCAGGAGGAATTCCTCATGTTATTCTACCCCCACCCCCACCCCTGATTACTCCCACATCTCCTCAAGCTGTTGCACTCTCTTTGGACCAGAGTCAGACCTCACCTTTTTTAGATTAGTTGAGCATGCTAATGAGTAAAGAAAAATATCAAATTTGAAGGATATAGACCTTGTAATACTTTTGTTATTCTTGTTTTGCTTTTTCGCCAGCTTTATTAAAATATAACAGACAATTAGTTGCTCATATTTACATCGTACAATTCAATTAGTTTTTTCCAATTATAGTTAGCATACAATAGTATATTAGTTTTAGTTGTACAGCATAGTGATTAGAGCTTAAGTGATCACCCTACTAAATCCAGTACTCCTATGCCCCCTTACATATTTTTACAACATTGTTGACTATTTTGCTTATGCTACATTTTATATCTCCATGATTATTTTGTAACTATATATTTGTACTTCTTAATCCCTTTGCCCTTTTTCACAGTCCCCCCAACCCTCTCCCTTCTAGTAGCCCTCAAAATATCCTCTATATCTATGAGTTTGTTTCTATTTTTGTTGCTATTATTGTTTATTTTGTTCTTCAGAGTCCACATGTACGTGAAATCATGTGATATTTGTCTTTATCTAACTTCATTCAGCTCAATACCCTCTAGGTCCATCAAGGCAATATCTTCTTCCATCTCCTTCCTTTTAGTCTGTGTTAGTCTCTTAATCTGAAATGAGTCTCTCGTAGGCAGCATATGTAGGGTTTTCTGTTCTTATCCATTCAGCCACCCTTTCAGTTGGAGCACTTAATCCTTTACTATTTTAGGTATTTGTTGATAGATATGTAATTATTACCATTTTTTATTCATGATTTTGATAAATACTTTTTCTTCTTAAAGAAATCTCTCCAACATTTTCTGTAATACTGGCTTGGTGTTGATGAATTCCTTTAGCTTATTTTTGTCTTAGAAGCTCTTTATCTGTCCTTCAATTCTAAATGATAGCTTTGCTGGATAAAATATTCTTGGTTAGGATCCTGGGTTTTCATCACATTGAATATTTTGTTCCAAGTCCTTCTGTCCTGCATAGTTTCTTTCGAAAAATCAGCTGCCAGTCTTATGGGTACTCCTTTGTAGGTAACTAACTGCTTTATCTTGCTCCTTTTAAGATACTTTGTATTTAACTTTGGGCATTTTAATTATGATGTGTCTTGCTGTGGACCTCTTTGGGTTCACCTTTCGGGGGACTCTCTGAGCTTCCTGGGGTTTTATGTCTATTTCCTTCACCAGGTTAGGGAAGTTTTCCATCATTATTTCTTCAAATAGTTTTTCCACTACTTGTTCTCACTCTCCTCCTTCAGTTACCTTTATTAAATGGATGTTTTTACACTTAAATTTGTCTCAAAGACTCCTTAAATTATTATTGTATTCTTGGCTTCTTTTTTCCTGCCATTCTGATTGGCTGTCCTTGATCTCACCATTCTCTATATTGGTAGTTCAATATCTTCTTCATCCTCTCTGTTAATTTCTTCTAATATATGCTTCATCTCAGGTAATGTATTCTTCATTTCTGACTGGTTTCCTTTTATAATTTCCATTTCCATTTTTATGTTTTTCATCTCTTTGTTAAAGTTCTCACTGAGTTCATCTACTCTTCCCCTAAGTTCATTGAGCATCTTTATAACCAGTGTTTTGATCAATGCATCTGTTAGATTGCTTGACTCCATTATTCCTGGATCTCTGTTCTGTTCTCTCACATGGTTTCTGCCTCTTTGTCTTCCCATTTTGGCTGCCTTTCTGCATCTGTTTCTATGTACTAAGCGAAGCTTTTAAGTCTCCCAATCTTATTAGCATGGCTTTGTGTAGTATGTGTCCAGCAACTCAGTCCTAAAAGGGGTTCAGCTGCAGGCCAAGTTCATCCCCAGCCTGTTCCCCTCTGGGGCTACCTGTTAAGATTCAGCAAACAATCCACAGATGCTGTGTTTTTAGTTACCTCAAGAAGCTATGCCAGGAACTGAGGTTAGCTGTCACCACGATGGGTCTTGGAGCTGTCCAGCAAGTTGCATGGGACTTGCTGAGGACACAACTGAATGTGGCTTGAGTAGGGCCATGAGTTGGGAAGGCGGAGTTTCAGGAAATCCTCTGGGTGGAGTGACCTCTGTTTTCCAGTTTGATGACATTTCAGCTATGGTAGCGCTGCATCCACATACTGGGAGTGGAGAGGACTCAACAGAGAAACAATGGATTCCCCTGGCACTTCTACCTGGGGGAATGCCTTACCTCTATCCATCACTCTGACAACTCAGCATCCCCCTGTATGTCCCTGGTGCCCCCCGAAGAGCCAACACAGTGCTAGTACTCAGAGTGAGAGAGTCTCTCACCACGAAACTCTGACACGTCTCCTTTAAGAGGAACATCTCCAGCTTCCAGGTGTAGCTGCTGTCGCCTCTGTCTCACTCAGCCACTCAGGCCCAGGCAGCCTTGTGTCTTTGCCCCTTCCTACCTCCTCCCATTGCAGGATGATTTCTTATTTCTCTCCTTAGTTTTAGGGCTTCAGTTCATCTAGACCCCAGGTGACCCTGATTGCTGTTTGCTCTATGTTTCTGCCACAACTTTGATAGGTCACAAGAGCAGATGAACAAAGCCACTATCATCTACACCATTTTGCCTGGTCTCCTGCTGTTTTTGTTGTGATACTTCTTAAGTGTATGTATCTGCCTAAACCAGCTACTCACGAAGTATTACCAAAGAGCAGCCTGGCCAGGTCTGCTTTATTAAGATTTGTGTAAAATTATAATTAATACAACAATTAGACACATATATGTGAGCTACATACATGTGTGCTAATAGGTTACATAAAAGAATTTTATTATATTATATATGCAGTTGAAACTCACTTTGACATTTTCTATGATTACACTGGTATAGTCTTCTTCCTCAAAGGTAACCACTGTAAAGAATTTGGAGTTTTCATTCTTAGAAACTTTTTATAGTTATATTACATATGTACATATACTATGGTATTGTTTTATTACATGTGTTTATCTGTAGATACATGGATAAATTATAGAAAAAGAGGAAGAAATAAAAAAGAAGAAATACATATGACATCTCTATAGTATAACCTGTATATATGCCTTCTTTGCAATGTACATTCTCTTTCAGAGCTTCTAAAATGCTTTTTTTTCCAGTTTGCATGCTATAGTGAGCACGAACAGAATCTGCACATACTCTTTTCAATCATCTTTTCCCTTAATATGTTCAAAGTCTAAGAGTCTCCCGGCTACTGGCTAGCCCAAAACAATGTCTCAGTGTGTCCTGAATGTGAAACATCTTGCACTTTGTCTAGGCCTAATGTTCTGTCTCTCATTCATATTGTTATTCATCTAGGCCTATATATCAAGAACCTAATCTGGGTCATCCTAGTGAAAGAAGACAGTGATTGCAGGGAGTTTTCCTATGTTCAAACTAACACCCCTAACCTTAGGTTGGTATAGGGATGTGTCCCATTTTGAACTTGAGCTGATTTTATATTACAAGTGCTAGGCGTATATATTTTCCTTTCTTTTTTATCAGTTTTCGTTGCACGAGGAAGGTACTTCAAAGGAGTTTTTGGTCATATGTGTTGATTGCTTCTGGTGTCCTTGGCTGAATGAGCCCATAAATTAACTTCTCCCCTAGAGGAAAAAAAATACAGTTTTATTAAGGACATTAAGCACTCTCATATATGGAAAGACAGATTTTGGTTCCACGTCCTCTCCCCTGCGAACTCCTTCCTCCAACCTCGGGGAAAGTGTGCAATTGTAGTACTCCCCATTTTCCCCCACTTAGTTAATTACACCAGGAAACTTTTTCATACACACACATACACACACACACGTATGCACATGCACATGCACACTTTCTTGACACTCTTCCTATATCTCCTCTCTTGGCCAACTTTTGACACCAGAAAAAAAACTCACCATCACTCACCCAGATAACCCCAACTAGTCATTCCTCTATTAACTTTAAATAATAGGGTAAGGGGATAGTGCTATTGATACACGAGTATCAGAACTGGTGTCATTGACCTCTAAAGCCCTTTAAATGTAAGGTAACATCTTTTATTAAGAACTTACCATGGACCAAGTGCTATCATAGATACTAAACCCACAGAATTTCATTTAGTCAACACTATAACCCCCCCCCAAAATAGGTACCGCTATCACTATTTCATAGATGAGAAAAATTTAAGCTCAAAAACTCTAAGTCATTCAGCTAGAAAGTAGCAGACTCAATTATCTGACTCAAAGTCTTTCCCTTATCACTTTGCTCCAAAGTTTGGGCTGGTCTCTTCATATTCTTTAAGTCTTCACCAATCTCCTCTTTGTTTCTTGAATTAAATTTGTTTTTTACTCCAAGACTACATTCAAGATACATTAAGTAAATTATTATCTCCATTTATTGTCTTTCAAAGAGTAAAATGGTATTCCAGTTTGCCACATTTTTTAAATTACTAATAGCCACTATTTCAAACATATTCTAGCTTAGATATTCTTTTATGATCTCGCTTTGAAAAGAAGGCACCATATATATACCATCTTCCTACAAAAGAAATAAAAACCAAGTTTCCAAAGATGATTTAAATGTCAGCTTTTGGAATTTGAACCATTAAAAAATTTGTGAGCTCCTTTGTAAAGTGTGTCCATTTCATTTCTCCGTTAGACTGCTTTGTCCTTGAGTACACTACTGTTAATGTTGCCATTAGCTGACAGGTTTTCTTCAAAATGCCTGGTGTTTCCATCTGATTCCTCCCCTGACTCTGTTACTACTACCTCACCCCCAGCTACATAACTCAATGGGTGAAATGTGTGTGTGTGTGTATACACATATATATATGTGTATATATACACATGCATATGGAACTTTCCATAAAAGTTCCCCTGACACATAAAGACAGGCACAGACAAATTGAATAGAATAGAGAGCCCGGAAATAAACTCTCACAAAGATGTTCAAATGATTTTTTACAAGGCTGTCAAGACCATTCAATGTAGAAAGGATAGTCTTTTCAACAAGTTTTATTGAGAAAACAGTTCTATTGACATGCAAAAAAAATGAATTTGTAACTTTACCTTATACTATATATAAAAAATTAACTCAAAAGGGATAAAAGACCTAAACAAAAAGAACAAACTCACAAAAACAGACTCACAAATATAGAGAACAATCTGGTGATGGCTGATGGGGGGGTGATTTGGGGGACCAGGAGAATGGGGAAAGGGTTAAAGAAGTACAAATTAATAGTCGCTAGATGGTCACAGGGATGGGGAGCATGACATAGGGAATGCAGTTAGCATTAATGTAATGGCTAGGTGGAGAGCCAGAGGAGAGAAGGAGCAATTAGGGGGATAGTTTAATAAACTATATAAATGTCTAACCAATGTACTGTATACTTGAAATAAATGATAAAATTAAATTTAAAAAAGACCTAAATATATGAGTTAAAATGATAAAACTCTTAGAAGAAAACATGGAAAAATTCATGACATTGAGATTTGACAATGATTTCTTGGATATGACACCAAAAGCACAGGCAACAAAAGAGTAAGAAATAAATTGGACTACATAAAAATTTAAACTTCTGTGCATCAAAAGATACAATCAACAGAATGAAAAGGCAACATACTAAATGGGAGAAAATATTTGCAAAACTTGCTTTTGATAAGGGGTTAATATACAGAATAAAGAACTTCTACAACTCAACAACAACAAGAAATAAAACAATCCAATTTAAAAAATGAGCAAAGGACTTGAACAGATATTTCTCCAAAGATGAATGGCCAACAAGCACATAAAATGATGCTCACCACCACTAATCATCAGAGAAATACTAAAAAAAAACACAAAAAGGGAGGAAAAAAATGGTGTAGGTGTTAGAGGCCCTGTTCATCCCTCTGGTGACCAAATCAAAGTTTTGATGGAAACAAGGAGCAAACAGCAAGGAAAAATCGCCTGGGATCTAGATGAACAAGCCATACAACTAGGGAGAAATCCAAGAAAGCACCCTGCAATGGCAGAACGTAGGACAGGGTGAGGACTCGAGGCTGCCTGCTCTCGAGCAGCTGACTGAGACAGAGGCCGTGGCAACAGCAGTGGCAGATGCTTCTTAAAGGGGCTGTTCCAGTGAGAAGATTTTTGTGGTGATGAACCTGTTCACTGTGAGCGCCAGTGCAAATTGGGCTGTGTGCAGGGGCCAACAGGGACTTACAGAGATATATTGCCAGAGTGAGGGCCGAGGCAAGACTCGACCATACAGAAGTGCCAGTAGTATCCATTGTCCCCTGTTGAGCCCTCCCCACTCCCAGTGTGCAGACAGAGCACTGCCATAGCCGTGATATCATTAAACTAGATAACAGAGGTCGCTCCGCCCAGAGGATATCCTGAAATGTCACCTCCCCCAATTCATAGTCCTACTAAAGACACATCCAGATGTATCTTCAGCGAGTCAGGAGCTCTTACTGAGCAGCACCTAGACTCACACTGGAGGCAGCTGGCCTCGGTTTCTGATGTGGCCTTTTGAGGCAACTATAAGAACAGCACCTGTGGCTTGCTTGCTGAATCTTAACAGGTGGTCCTGAAGGGGCACAGGATTGGGCTAAATTTGGCCTCCGGCTGAACCCCTCTCAGGACTGTGCCATTGAACAACTACTTCACAAATTGACACTAATAAGACCAGGAGACTTAGGAGCTTTGCTTAGTACGTAGAAGCAGATGCAAAAAGGCAGCCAAAATTGGAAGACAAAGAAGCAGAAACCATGTGATAGAACAAAACAGAGATCCAGAAATAATTGAGTCAAGCAATCTAACAGATGCAGAGTTTAAAACATTGGTTATAAACTTGCTCAATGATCTTTTGGGAAGTATAGATAAATTCAATGAGAACTTCAAGAAATAGATAACATAAAAATGGAAATAAAATGGAAATTATAAATGAGAACCAGTCGGAAATGAAGCACACATTATCTGAGATGAGAAGTGTATTAAATGAAATAAACGCAGTAAATAAAGTACAGGATCAAATGACCTATCTAGAGGATGGAAAAGCCAAGGACATTCAATCAGAATGGCAAGAAAAAAAAAGCCAAGACTATAAAAATAATTTAATGGGATCTTTGGACACCTGACAGAGTGAGAGATGTCCCCAGATCTCTCCGCTTGAAACAACAATAAGCTGAACATCTAAAACTCAACAACAACAACAACAAAAAACACACAAACTGCACACCAGCATGTCTAAGCATGGGATCTGCGCATAAGACCTACCACAGGTTAGAATGCCAGATCTCACGCAGTGGACTGGGAGAAACAAAGAAGCTGCTTCTCCCAGCCGCTAGAGATACCTGTAGGGGGAGGGGGAGGGGAGAAGAAGTGGCAAGTTCTCTAAACAGCCCTGTCTGGGAAAGTTGTGAGTTCCCTGTGGCTGGCTGGTGACAGGGCTATCAGGACAGAAAGCAGAGAAGCGGCCGGCAGAGAAACAACAGTTGGTTTTTACTGATCCCGGTTGCAAAACCGAGGATGAGCCACAGCCCCCAAACCCCAACACAGAGGGCCCCACCCCTCATACCCAACAAGAGGGAATACCTTGGAGACCCAGGGAAATCTGACCAAGCGCTACCGAAATTGTTGCTAATGCTGACAGGGACTGAAACTGAGGGTAGCGAGCATGATTACATATCAATCAGAAAAAAAGGCATTTTTAAGGCTTTATATAAAGCAGGGATCTAAGAAGCTTAGATGCCACCTACTAGAAACCAAAAGAAAAGCGCCTTCTTTGCAAAAGGCTAAAGAGAGACCTTTATATAATAAAGCTTCTTTTGTGGGAGGGAGGGAAGCAGAATATACTTCCATTAATTCCCAGGCAGAGAAATAGTCCGATAAACACCATAAACAACCAAGATGACAAGGTATAAAAGGGAGAGAAAAATCATCAGAAAATAAGTTACAGACATAAAAATATGCAACTTAAATGACAGAGAATTCAGGATAGTACTTCTGAAAAAATTCAGTTCCGAAACGAGTCATATCAACAATTTCAGGAATTGAAAAATCAACTAGATGAGCAGAGCAAGGAGATTGAAACCCTCATAAAGAACAGAATAGAACTTCTGGAGAAAACACACACACACACACACACACACACACACACACACACACACACACA
>NW_011889025.1:2987420-2990304 GCF_000151845.1 Pteropus vampyrus | reverse complement strand
TGTAATAATGAGGTGTTAGAAAATGAAGTGGAAAGAATAATTCCTTTTGCAATTGCAACAAAAAGAATAAAATATCTAGGAATAAATATAACGAAAAAGTGAAGGACTTATATAATGAAAAGTACAAGACTCTATTAAAAGAAATCGAAGACACAAAGAAACGGAAAGATATTCCATGTTCTTGGATTGGAAGACTCAACATAGTTAAAATGACAATATTATCTAAAGCATTATACAGATTTAATGCAATCCCCATCAAAATCTCATCAGCCTTCTTTTAAGAAATAGAACAAAAAATCATCAGATTTGTACTGAAGCACAACAGACCCCGAATTGCCAAAGAAAAAAGAACGAGACTGGAGGCATCACTCTGCCTGCTTCAAATTATACTACAAAGTGACAGTAATAAAAACGGCATGGTATTGGCAGCAAAACCGATACACAGACCAGTGAAACAGAATTGAGAGTCCAGAAGTAAACCCATATTTATATGGCTAAATAATTTTCCACAAAAAAAGCCAAAAAGATACAGTGGAGAAAGGAAAGCCTCTTCAATAAATAGTGCTTGGAAAATTGGAAAGCCACCTGCAAAAGAATGAAACTAGACTGTTGTCTACCACCACACACCAAAATTAACTCAAAATATATTAAGGATCTGAATATAAGACTGAAATCAAAAAAATACATAGAAGACAACATAGGAATGAAACTCAAAACCTTGGACTTAAAGAGGATTTTATGAACTTAATCTCAAAAGCAAGGGAAGTAAAAGCTAAAATAAAGAATGGGATTACATCAAACTAAAAATCTTCTGCTCAGCAAAAGAAACTGTCAACAAAATAAAGAGACGACCATCCAAATGAAAAAGTAGATTTGCAAGCAGCACCTCTGATAAGGACCTAATATCCAAAATATACAAAGAACTCATTCAGTTCAATAACAACAACAACAACAACAAAATGATCCAATCAAAAAATGGGCACAGGAACTGAGGAGATACTTCTCCCTAGAGGACATACAAATGGCAAATAAATATATGAAAAGATGCTCAACATTGCTAGCTATTTGAAAATGCAAACCAAAACCACAATGAGATACTATCTCACATCTGTTAGAATGGCTGTAATCAACAGGACAAGCAATAACAAATGTTGGAGAAGATGTGGAAAAAAAGGGAATCCTCATACACTGCTGGTGGGACTGCAAACTGGTACAGCCACTATGGAAAACACTATGGAGGTTCCTCAAAATACTAAGAATTGATCTACCATATGAAACAGCAATCCCTCTACTGGGTATTTACCCCAAAGACTTAAAAAATCATATCCATAAAGATATTTGCACACCAATGTTCATTGCAGCATTATTCACAGTTGCCAGGACATGGAAGCAACCAAATTGTCCTACGATAGAAGATTGGCTAAAGAAGCTGTTGTACATATATATACAATGGAATATTACTCAGCCATAAGAAGAGATGAAATATTGCCATTTGCTACAACATGATTAGAGCTTGAGATAATCATGTTAAGCGAAATAAGCCAGACAGAAAAAGTTGAAAAATCACATGATATCACTTATATATGGTATATAAACCTTAAAGCAACAAATGAGCGGGACAAATTGAGATTTATAGATATCGACTATGGACTAGAGATTACCAGAGTGTAGGAAGTGGAGGAGGAGGGGAGCGGTAGACAGGGTAAATAGGATCAAATATATGGGGGTAAGGGGAGGGTGAATTGAGTAAAGGAGATCAAATATATGGTAGCTGAAGGAAACTGGACTTTAGGTGGTAAACACACAATAGAATATACAGATGTCAAATTACAATGTACACTTGAAAATTATATAATTGTATTAACCAATGTTACTACAATAAACTTAATTTAAAAAAGGGTCAGATACAAAACAATAATAATAATAATTTAAGGAGCATGTGGGTCACTATTAAAGGTCAAAATATTTGTCTTATGGCATACCTGAAGGAAACATGATCTTGAACTCCTATTTTTAAAAACAATGATGGAAAACTCCCCTAATCTGGTGAAGGAAATAGACATAAAACACCAGGAAGCTCAGAGGATCTCAAAAATCAGGGATCTAAAGAGGCCCCCACCAAGACATATCATAATTAAAATGCCAAAGTTAAATGCAAAGAAAGATCTTAAAAGCACCAAGAGAAAAGCAGATAATTATCTACAAAGGGACACCCATAAGACTGGAAACTGATTTCTCAAAAGAAACTATGCAGGACAGAAGGGCTTGGCAAAATATTTGACAGGATGAAAACCCAGGATCTACAACCAATAATACAACCGACAATGACAGCAAAGCTGTCATTTAGATTGAAGGATAGATAAAGAGCTTCACAGAAACCCAGGATCTACAACCAATAATACAACCAATAATGACAGCAAAGCTGTCATTTAGGGTAAAGGATAGATAAAGAGCTTCACAGACAAAAAAAAGCTAAAGGAAAGTATCAACACCAAGCCCGTATTACAGGAAATGTTGGAGGGACTTCTTTAAGAAGAAAAAACATATATCCAAAACATGAATAAAGAATGGTAATAACTACATTCCTCCAAACAAGTACCTCAAATAGAAAAAAGTTAAGTACTCCAACCAAAAGATAGAGTGGCTGAAGGGATAAAAAAACAAGACTTCTACATATGAAAATGAAGGGGATAGAAAAAGATATTGCTTTGATGGACCTAGAAGGTATTTAAGTCAGACAGAAAAAGATAAACACTATATGATTTCACTTATATACAGAATCTAAGGAATAAAGAGAACAAACTAATCAAAAATAGACTCACAAATATAATGGACAATTTGGTGATGGACAGAGTGGGGTGTTGGGGGGCTGGTAGAATGGGGT
>NW_011889025.1:2980883-2985151 GCF_000151845.1 Pteropus vampyrus | reverse complement strand
AGGAAGAGAGAAACCAAAGAATGAAAATTGATGAAAGAGAAATACAAGAACTAGCTGATACTATCAGGAGAGGAAACATAAGAATGATGGGCATTCTTGAAGGTGAGGAAAAGGAGCAGAGACTAGAAAGCATTTTCAGACAAATAGTGGATGAGAATTTTCCAAATCTAAGGAATGAGCTGGAGCTTGGAAATCAAGAGGTCAGCAGAACATCCAATTATCTCAACCCAAAAAGGCCTTCACCAAGACACATTGCATTAAAGTTATCAAAAATCAATGACAAAGTCAGAATTCTCAAGGCAGCCAGGAAGAAAAAACGGTAACTTATAAAGGTAAACCCATTAGATTATCATCGGACCTCTCAACGCAAACCTTACAAGCCATAAAGGAATGGAATCAAATATTTAAACTATAAAGTGAAAGGAACTATCAGCCTAGAATAATGTGTCCAGCTAAGATCTCCTTTAAACATGAAAGAGAAATTAAGACCTTTCCAGACATACAAAAATTGAGGGAATTCTCCACTAAGAGGACTGCACTACAGGAAATACTGAAAGGGGTCACAAAAAGTAAAATCACATGCAAAAAAATACATAATTAGGAGTAAGATGACTATCTGGCAAATAGAAGCAGAGGAGTACAACTCTTACTAAGAAAAGCATTATAATCTTAAATAATAAGAAGAGAATTGTTATAACAAAATAGAAATGAATGTTTAGCACACACAGGGGCACATTGAGATAACAATGACTAAAAAAAAGAGGATTCAAAGACCCAAATTCACAAAGGGGAATGGAGATAAGAAACACACAGAAGAAAATGGAGGACTCTGTGTGTGTGTGTGTGTGTGTGTGTGTGTGTGTGTGTGTGTGTATACATACACATATACATATTTGTAATGATAACCACACACCAAACATTCAGAAGTAAAGTATATGACATAAAACAAGAACTAGAGGCAAAACACACACACACACACACACACACACGCGCGCGCACACACACAAAACAACCAAAATAAAGAAAACAGAAACACAAGGACAAGGAAGCAATGGATACACTGAGCTACCAGAAAGCAAAAGATAAAATGGCTATAAGAAGACCTCATATTTCAATAATCACCCTAAATGTAAATGTACTGAACTCACCAATAAAAAGGCACAGAGATACAGAGTGGAATAAAAAAAAAAAAAAAGACAACCATATACTTCCACCAGGAGACACATCTCAACTCCAAAGACAAATATAGAATCAGACTGTATGGTTGGAAAATGATATTTCAAACAAATGGCATTCAGAGAAAAGCAGGAGTAGCAGTACTAATATCAGCTGAAATAGACTTCAAAATAAAAAAGGTAAAGAAAGATACTGAGAGACACTTCATAATGATAAAGGGAATCATGAACCAAGAAGACATACCACTTATTAATATCTATGCTCCCAATCCGGGATCCTTGAAGTATGTAAAGCAATTACAAACAAAACTAAAGAAAGAAACAGACCAAAACACTTTCGTAGTAGGGGACCTAAATACCCCACAGTTGGATAAGGACAGATTACCCAAACAGAAAATCAAGAAGGAAATAACATCCTTAAATGACACATTAGACCAACTGGACATAATTGACTTTAACAGAGCCTTCCATCCCAAAACAGCTGCTTATAGATTCATCTCTAGTGTACATGGAATATTCTCAAGAATCGACTGCATACTGGGACACAGAGATAGCCTCAACAAATATAAGAGGGGTGAAATCATACCAACCATATTCTCTGATCATAATGCTTTGAAACTAGAGATCAACTGCAAAAAGAAACCTAGAAGTACCACAAATACATGGAGATTTAACAATATTCTATTGAAGAATAACTGGGTCAGGGAAGAAATGAAAAGAGATCACGAGAAACATAGAAACGAATGATAATGACAGTACAACATAGCAAAACTTTTGAGACACGTCAAAAGTGGTCATAAGAGGAAAGTTCATATAATTACAAGCCTATATCTAAAAACAAGAACGAGCCCAAATAAACAACCTAACGCTTCATCTTAAAAAACTAGAAAAGGAACATTAAATGAAGCCTAAAGTCAGCAGAAGGAAAGAAATAATCAAAATTAGGGCAGAAATAAATGAAACTAAAAGAAAAAAATTTAGAAAAAATGAATGCAACAAAGAGCTGGTTCTTTGAGAAAGTTAATAAAATTGACAGACCCCTGGCTGGACTCACTAAAAAAAGAGAGAAAAGACACAAATAAACAAAATCAGGGATGAAAGAGGGGAAATTATGACTGACATTGCAGAAATACAAAGGATCACGCAAGAATATTATGAAAAAGTATATAATAATAACAAATTTAATAACCTAGAAGAAATGGATCAGTACTAGAAAAATAAAACCTTCCTAGACTGAATCAAGAAGATCTGGAAAATCTGAATAGACCGATCAGCAGTATGGAAATTGAAACAATCATCAAAAACCTACCAAAAAGTAAAAGTCCAGGACCAGATGGCTTCACCAGTGAATTCTACCAAACATTCAAAGAAGATTTAATACGTATGCTCCTTAACCTCTTCCAAAAAATCGAAGAGGAGGCAATACTTCCCCACTCACTATGAGGCCCATAGTGCCCTGATATCAAAACCTGGTAAAGATGGCAAAGAAAAATAAAGCTACAGACCGATATCTCTCATGAATACAGAGGCAAAAATCCTAAATATGATAGTAGCAAACCATATATAGCAACATATTAAAAAGATTATATACCACGATCAAGTGGGCTTCATCCCAGGGGCATGGAGAAGTTTCAACATATGCAAATCAATTAGTGTGACACACCACATAAGCAAATTAAAAAATAAGAATCATACGATCATATCAATAGATGCAGAAAAAGCCTTCGACAAGATACAACATCCATTTATGATCAAAACACTTCACAAAATTGGTATAGAAGGAAAGTACCTTAACATAATAAAGGCCAGCTATGACAAACCCTCAGCCAACATTATACTTAATGGTGAAAAACTAAAAACTTTCCCCTTAAATTGGGAACAAGGCAAGGCTGTCCACTATCACCACTCTTATTCAATATAATATTGGAGGTCCTAGCGTGTGCTTCAGAAAAGAGAAAGATATAAAAGGCATCCAAATAGTAAACAAGGAAGTCAAACTGTCACTATTTGAGGATGACATGATTCTCTATATAGAAGACCCTAAAGACTCCACAAGAACACTTCTAGAAACAATAAGCAAATACAGTAAAGTCTCTGGATACAAAATCAACATTCAAAAATCCATAGCTTTCCTATACTGTAATAATGAGGTGTTAGAAAATGAAGTGGAAAGAATAATTCCTTTTGCAATTGCAACAAAAAGAATAAAATATCTAGGAATAAATATAACGAAAAAGTGAAGGACTTATATAATGAAAAGTACAAGACTCTATTAAAAGAAATCGAAGACACAAAGAAACGGAAAGATATTCCATGTTCTTGGATTGGAAGACTCAACATAGTTAAAATGACAATATTATCTAAAGCATTATACAGATTTAATGCAATCCCCATCAAAATCTCATCAGCCTTCTTTTAAGAAATAGAACAAAAAATCATCAGATTTGTACTGAAGCACAACAGACCCCGAATTGCCAAAGAAAAAAGAACGAGACTGGAGGCATCACTCTGCCTGCTTCAAATTATACTACAAAGTGACAGTAATAAAAACGGCATGGTATTGGCAGCAAAACCGATACACAGACCAGTGAAACAGAATTGAGAGTCCAGAAGTAAACCCATATTTATATGGCTAAATAATTTTCCACAAAAAAAGCCAAAAAGATACAGTGGAGAAAGGAAAGCCTCTTCAATAAATAGTGCTTGGAAAATTGGAAAGCCACCTGCAAAAGAATGAAACTAGACTGTTGTCTACCACCACACACCAAAATTAACTCAAAATATATTAAGGATCTGAATATAAGACTGAAATCAAAAAAATACATAGAAGACAACATAGGAATGAAACTCAAAACCTTGGACTTAAAGAGGATTTTATGAACTTAATCTCAAAAGCAAGGGAAGTAAAAGCTAAAATAAAGAATGGGATTACATCAAACTAAAAATCTTCTGCTCAGCAAAAGAAACTGTCAACAAAATAAAGAGACGACCATCCAAATGAAAAAGTAGATTTGCAAGCAGCACCTCTGATAAGGACCTAATATCCAAAATATACAAAGAACTCATTCAGTTCAATAACAACAACAACAACAA
>NW_011889025.1:2946966-2979050 GCF_000151845.1 Pteropus vampyrus | reverse complement strand
TAATAATAATAATAATAATAATGTGTTGGGAGGATA
The DNA here is from genome assembly GCF_000151845.1 of Pteropus vampyrus. NCBI lineage: Eukaryota > Metazoa > Chordata > Mammalia > Chiroptera > Pteropodidae > Pteropus > Pteropus vampyrus. The sequence goes on along the minus strand of NW_011889025.1, from coordinate 2,979,014 downwards.
GAGAGAAATTGGAATCCTTGTACACTGTTGGTGAGAATGTAAAATTGTACAGGCACTATAGAAACAATATTTAAGTTCCTCAAAAAAATTAAAATTAGAATTACCATATGACCCAGTAATTCTACTTCTAAGTATATACCCAATAGAATTGAAAGCAAGGCATCAAAGAGATATTTTTCATCCATGTTCATAGCAGCATTATTCATAATAGCCAAAAGGTGGAAACAACCTAAATGTCCATTGACAAATAAGGGTAAACAAAATGTGATATATACATGCAATGGAATATTATTCAGCCTTAAAAAGGAAGGAAATTCTGACCCATACTACAACATGAAAGAACCTTAAAGACATTGTGCTATGTGAAATAAGCCAGACACAAAAGGACAAATATGGTATGATTCCACTTATATGAGGTAGATAGATTAGTCCAAATCATGGAAACAAAAAGTAAAATGTGATTTCTAGGTTCTGTGGGGAGGGAGAAATGAGAAGTTGTTGTTTAATAGGTATAGACATTTGATTTTGCAAGATGAAAAGAGTTCTGGAGATTGGTTGTACAACCACATGAATGTACTTAACACTACTGAACTATACACCTAAAAATGATTAAAATGGTAAATTCTATGTTATGTATAATTTACTACAATTGAAAAAGTATTTTTCTTGGGAAAACTGGCTCTAAGGTCAGATGGAGCAAGACAAATTCATATTTTCTCACAAATGTTCAGTTTATACATCTACTTCTATAAAGTCTGGAGCAGTTGATCGTTGCTTGTAAACATCTCTAATCCCTGCTCCACATGATGAGGCAGATAGTGGAGGGGGAAAGCAGCAAGTTTTTTACTTTTATTTTTTTAAGTTTATTCGGGTAACATTGGTTAATACAATTATATAATTCTCAGGTGTACATTCTAATTGAACATTTGTATATTCTATTGTGTGTTTCCAAAGTCCAGTTTCCTTCAGCTACCAGATATTTGATCCCCTTTACTCACTTCACCCTCCCCCAAAACCCCTATATTTGACCCCCTTTACTCCATCTACCTCACTCCTCCTCCCTCACCCCCTACCCACTGGTAACCGCTAGTCTATAGTCCATGTCCATGAGTCTGTTTGTCCTGCTCATTTCTTGCTTTCAGGTTTATATCCCACATATAAGTGATATCATGTGATTTTCAACTTTTTCTGTCTGGCTTATTTCGCTTAGCATGATTATATCGAGGTCCATCCATGTTGTCACAAATGTCTGTATTTCATATCCTCTTATGGCTGAGTAATATTCCATTGTATATATGTGCCACAGCTTCTTTAGCCAATCATCTATTGTAGGACACTTCGGTTGCTTCTATGTCCTGGCCACTGTGAATAATGCTGCTATGAACACTGGTGTGCAAATATCTTTATGGATATGATTTTTTAAGTCTTTGGGGTAAATACCCAGTAGAGGGATTGCTGGATTATATGGTAGATCGATTCTTAGTTTTTTGAGGAACCTCCATACTGTTTTCCATAGTGGCTGTACCACCAGCAGTGTTTGAGATCCTTTTGCTCTGCATCCTCTCCAGTATTTGTTATTATTTGTCTTGTTGATTATAGCCATTCTAACAGGTGTGAGATGGTATCTGATTGTGGTTTTGATTTGCACTTCCTTAATAGCTAGTGATGTTGCGCATCTTTTCATATGCTTGTTGGCCATTTGTATGTCCTCTGGGGAGAAGAATCTGTTCAGACCCTCTGCCCATTTTTTGATTGGATCGTTTTTGTTGTTGTTATTGAGTTGTATGAGTTCTTCGTAAATTTTGGATATTAGAACCTTAACGGAGGTGTTGCTTGTAAATATATTTTCCCATTCTAATGATTGTCTCTTTACCTCATTGACAGTTTCTTTTGCTGAGCAGATGCATTTTAGTTTGATGTAGTCTCATTGACTTATTTTAGCTTTTACGTCCCTTGCATTTGAGGTCAAATTCATAAAATCCTCTTTAAGTCCAAGGACCTTGAGTTTCATTCCTATGATTTTTTCTATGCATTTTATTGTTTCAGGTCTTATATTCAGTTCCTTAATCCATTTTGAGTTACTTTTGGTGTGTGGTGATAGACAACAGCCTAGTTTCATTCTTTTGCAGATGGCTTTCCAGTTTTCCCAGCACTATTTATTGAAGATGCTTTCCTTTATCTACTGTATGTTTTTCACTTTTATGTCAAAAAATGGTTTGCCCACATAAATATGGCTTTAATTCTGGACTCTCGATTCTGTTCCACTGGTAGGTGTGTCTGTTTTGCTACCAATACCATGCCATTTTCATTACTATCGCTTTGTAGTATAATTTGAAGTCGAGCAGAGTGATGCTTCCATCCTTGTTCTTCTTTCTTAGGATGGCTTTGGCAATTCAGGGTCTTTTGTGCTTCCATACAAATATGATACTTTTTTGTTCTATTTCTTTAAAGAATGCCATTGAGATTTTGATGGAGATTGCATTAAATCTGTATAATGCTTTGGGTAATATGGTCGTTTTAACTATGTTGATTCTTTCAATCCAAGAACACCAAATATCTTTCCATTTCTTTGTATCTGCTTCGATTTCTTTTAATAGAATCTTGTACTTTTCGTTATATAGGTCCTTCACTTGTTCGTTATATTTATTCCTAGATATTTTATTCTTTTTGTTGCAATTGCAAAAGGAATTATTCTTTCCACTTCATTTTCTAACACCTCATTATTACAGTATAGGAAAGCTATGGATTTTTGAATGTTGATTTTGTATCCAGAGACTTTACTGTATTTGCTTATTGTTTCTAGAAGTGTTCTTGTGGAGTCTTTAAGGTTTTTTATATAGAGAATCATGTCATCCGCAAATAGTGGTAGTTTGACTTGTTCTTTTTCTATTTGGATGCCTTTTTATAACTTCCTCTTCTCTAACTGACTCGCTAGGACCTCTAATGTTATATTGAATAACAGTGGTGATAGTGGACAGTCTTGCCTTGTTCCTAATCTTAGAGGGAAGGTTGTTACTTTTTCATCATTAAGTATAATGTTGGCTGAGGGTTGGTTATAGATGGCCTTTATTATGTTAAGGTACTTTCCTTCTATACCAATTTTGTGAAGTGTTTTAAATTGATGCTGTATCTTGTTGAAGGCTTTTTCTGCATCTATTGATATGCATCTATCTTATTTTTTAATTTTTTATGTGGTGTATCACATTAATCTATTTGTGTATTTTGAACCATCCCTGTCCCCTGGGATGAAGCCCACTTGACCGTGGTGTGTAATCTTTTTAATATGCTGCTGTATATGGTTTGCTAGTATCTTATTTAGGACTTTTGCATCTGTGTTCATGAGAGATATCGGTATATAGTTTTCTTTTTTGTGTGTTATCTTTAACAGGTTTTGGTATCTGGGTAATATTGGCCTCATAAAATGCATTGGGAAGTATTGCCTCCTCTTCGATTTTTTGGAAGAGTTTAAGGAGAATAGGTATTAAATCTTCTTTGAATGTTTGGTAGAATTCACTGGTGAAGCCATCTCGTCCTGGACTTTTACTTTTTGCTAGATTTTTGATGATTGTTTCAATTTCCATTCTGCTTATCAGTCTATTTAGAGTTCTCAGTTCTTCTTGATTCAGTCTAGGAAGGATGTATTTTTCTGAGTACTGGTCTATTTTTTCTAGGTTACTTAATTTGGTATTATATACTTTTTCATAGTATTCTTGTATGATATCTTGTATTTTGCATTTGTTTTTTCCTATTGTTTTTTGTTTTGTTTTATTTTCAATTTCATTTATTTCTCCCCTAATTTTGATTATTTCTTTCCTTCTGCTGACTTTAGGCTTCATTTAATGTTCCTTTTATCGTTTTTGAAGATGAAGCATTAGGTTATTTATTTGAGTTCATTCTGGTTTTCGGAGGTAGGCCTATAATAATATGAACTTTCATCTTTTGATCACTTTTGCCATGTCCCAAAAGTTTGATATGTTGTACTATCATTATCATTCGTTTTTATGTATCTCTTGATCTCTCTTTTCATTTCCTCTCTGATCCAGTTAATCTTCAGTAGCATTTTGTTTAAGCTCCATGTATTTGTGGTTCTTCCTGCTTTCTTTCTGCAGTTGGTCTCTACTTTCAAAGCATTATGATCATAGAATATAGTTGGTATGATTTCAACCCTCTTATATTTGTTGGGGCTATCTCTGTGTCCCAGTATGTGGTCGAATCTTGAGAACGTTCCATGTGCACTAGAGAAGAATGTATAAGCAGCTGTTTTGGGATGGAAGGCTCTGTAAATGGCAATTATGTCCAGTTGGTCTAATGTGTCATTTAAGGATGTTATTTCCTTCTTGATTTTCTGTTTAGATGATCTGTCCATATCCAACAGCGGGGTATTTAGATCCCCTACTACGAAAGTGTTTTGGTCTGTTCTCCATTTAATTCTGTTAGTAATTGTTTTACATACTTTGGGGCTCCCTGATTGGGAGCATAGATACTAATAAGTGTTATGTCTTCTTGGTGCATGATTCCCTTTATCATTATGAAGTGTCCCTCAGTATCTTTCTTTACCATTTTTATTTTGAAGTCTATTTCGTCTGATATTAGTACCACTACTCCCGCTTTTCTCTGAATGCCATTTGCTTGAAATATATTTTCCAGCCTTTCTCTTTGAATCTATATTTGTCTTTGGAGCTGACATATGTCTCCTGGAGGCAGCATATGGTTTGGTTTGGTTTTTTGATCCATTCTGCAACTCCGTGCTTTTTTATTGGTGAATTTAATCCATTTACATTTAGGGTGATTGTTGAAATATGAGGTTTTCTTATAGCCATTCTATCTTTTGCTTTCTGGTTGCTCGATGTTTCCATTGCTTCCTTGTCCTTGTGTTTCTGTTTTCTTTATTTTGGTTGGCTTTTGTGAGTTTTGTCTCTGGTTCTTCTTGTTTTATGTTATATACTTCAGCTCTGAATATTTGGTGTGTGGTTACCATTATGAATATGAGGATAGTTATATATACATACAGTTGTGCCTTTTCTTCATGTGCCTTATTTCCATTCTCCTTTGCAAATTTGGATCTTTGAATGCCCCCTTTTTCAATCATTGTTATCTCAATTTGTTCCTATGTATGCTAAATGTTCATTACTGTCTTATTATAACAATTATCTTCTTATTATTATTTAAACTCCAATGCCCTGTTCTTAGTAAGAGTTGCACTCCTCTGCTTCTATTTGTCTGATAGTCACTTTACTCCTAATTATGTATTTTTTGTTGTTGTTGTTGTTGTTTTGTTTTAGGTGAGCTGACCTCTTTCAGTATTTCCTGTAGTGCAGGTCTTGTATTAGAGAATTCCCTCAATTTTTGTATGTCTGGAAAAGTCTTAATTTCTCCTTCATATCTAAAGGAGAGCTTAACTGGATACATTATTCTAGGCTGGTAGTTCCTTTGGCTTAATAGTTTAAATATTTGATTCCATTCCTTTCTGGCTTGTAAGGTTTGTGCTGAGAAGTCTGATGATAATCTAATGGGTTTTCTTTTATATGTTACCATCTTCTTCTCTCTGGTTGCCCTGAGAATTCTATCTTTGTCATTGATTTTTGATAACTTTAATACAATATGTCTTGGTGAAGGCCTTTTTGGGTTGAGATAATTGCATGTTCTGTTGAATTCTTGAATTCCAAGCTCCAGCTCATTCCTTAGATTTGGAAAATTCTCATCCGTTATTTGTCTGAAAATGCTTTCTAGTCCCTGCTCCTTTTCCTCGCTTTCGATAATGCCCATTATTCTTATGTTTTCTCTCCTAATGGTATCAGCTGATTCTTAAATTTCTATCATTATTTTCCATCCTTTGCTTTCTTTCTTCTTTCTTCTGATGCATTTCTAGATTTCTGTCTATGATATCACTGATCCTTTCCTCCATTTGGTCGACTCTATTTCCCAAGCTTTCTATTTAATTTTTCAACTCTTGCAGTGTGTTCTTCATCTCTAGAAGTTCTATTTGGTTCTTTTAGAGGGTTTCAATCTCGTTGATCTGCTCATCTCATTGTTTTTTCAATTCCTGAAATTGTTGATATGATTTGTTTTTGATCTCATTGAGTTTTTTCAGAAGTACCATCCTGAATTCTCTGTCATTTAAGTTGCATATTTCTATGTCTGTAAGCTTATTTTCTGGAGATTTTTCTCTTTCTTTCTGAGATGCCTTGTCACCTTGGTTGTTTATGGCATTTAATGGACGCTTTCTCTGCCTGGGCATTAATGGAAATGTATTATGTTGTTTTCCAGAAAGAAGGTTTATTATATAAAGGTCTGACTGTAGTCTGTTGCAATGAAGGCACTTTTCTTTTGATTTCTGGTAGGTGACATCTAAGCGTCTTGGATCCCTGCCTCACATATTGGCTTAAAGTACCTATGGTAGCTCTTATGTGCAGATCCCATGTTCAGAAGTGCTGGTGTGTAGTTTGGGTGTTTTTTGTTGAGTTTTAGATGTTCCGTTCATTGTGGTTTCAAGGAGAGAGATCTGGGGACTTCTCTCACTCCGCCATGTTTTCCACTGAATTGCGGCTCATAACACTGGTTGTCCACTGGGAATTGAAATGTAGCTTACTTGGCTGGCTGCTTTTGCTGCTATTGGAAAGGCCCCTCCTACCGGCTTCAATGTGGCTCCTTTATACTATCAGATGTAGGTGTTATGATCAGCTGGACTTCAGGTGATTCTCCACGTTGATTATTTTATAATTTGATTGTAATTTCAATGCAGTCCTCGGAGGAGACGAACCCTGCTTTTACCTAGTCTGCCATCTTCCCTCTCTGGAAAGCAGCATGTTTTGAGTTGACAAGACACACTATATCAGTCAGGGTCTCAGCAGGAAACAGAATTCACCCAAGATATGCAAAAGGTTCTAATAAAAGGATGGTGAAGCACTCAGAGACTAGCAACACCATGGCTCCATTCTCATCCCTAGACACGAAGGAATAAGAAGAGGAAATAGAATGAGAACCTTGATGGGGGAGCTACCTGGTAGAAGCTGAAGTCATGGTACCAGGGAAATGGCACCAAAGCAGAGAGGAAGAAGAGAAGGAATAGCCTAAGCTCTATCTTTTCCCACCCTTTAGTATTCTGCAGGAATTTCCCATTGGCTGATCCCGACTGGAAACCAGCTAGCAAACAACCTATGGTACATGTTCTGCTGGAGTTAGCCTCTCAAGGTACAGAACAGGGCAGAAGATGGATATGATTTACATGTGCTGGAGAAGGTAAACAGAATATGTAGCACACTTGTGTTCTGGTCCCTAAACATGGGACCTTCAGCAAGTAAGTTAACCTATTCTGATTTTTCACCCACTTAGGAATGTATACATAGTAATCTCTGTCCTACTCCCTGACAGGGGCTTCATGAGATTTAAATAAAATAATGAATGACACTCATTTTAAGCCTACAAAGTGCTATTAGACATGAAAAATTTTTATTCTACTCTTTCTTTAATCCCTTCTCCTCTACCTGGGAAGGTGAAAAACAACATGGCATAGTAGAAAAAATTAAACTAGCAAGTGGTAGGTGGGAGACCTGTGGTCTCAAACAAGTGACTTTTCCTCTCCGAGCTTGATTTTTCCATGTATAACTGAACTAGATGTTCTAATTAGTGTCTCTTTCAATTCCATAGATTTTTCAGCAAGATGTACAAATACACAGTCCTTCATTCTTCCCTGCTCAAGTCACACACATATATTTGCTCAAGCCCATTTATTTAGTTTTGCTTTCATAAAGCCAATATTGCCATCCATGAAAGCAGGAACTAGGACATTGATTATTACTTTGTCTTTTACATCACACTACATGGGAGACCAATAGTCCCTGGAATAATCACCCAAGGCAATATTGCCTGGCATGTGTTCATCCAGAATGTTAACAAGTGTTATAGAAGGAAAAAATCAAATCTGTTTGGAAAATGCTGAGATAAACAAAGGCAAAAAGGCACCTTCACTGTAAGATTTCTCATAGCCCTTAATATACTGATGCATGTTGTGCATCTCTGGGAGTATTCTAATACTAAAATATGTAGTGTTTTGCTTTGTTTTGTTATTGCCAAACTTATTTGACTGTGGAAGTCTCCCACTACCATGCCCACATCATCTCAAGTTCTTTGGAATAATCTGAATTGCTAAACCAAGTCTTATATCCAGATAGCCTCTCTGTACATTTGTATTTCAGCCCCAAAATGTTATATTTAAAATTAATATTCTCTCATTTCCTGCCCTGGTGACCCCTGCAGTTGTGATGCTTCCAGATGGATTTGGAAGAAGTGGGCGTAAAAAGGCATAATTTCTTACCTGAATCAGAAAAAAAAGGGGCACTACAGAATGCCATTAAAGCAGGCAGTCCCTTGGTACTTGGCATTTTTTATACAAAATAAACATGGCTGCTGTATGTGCACTAATAATAATTCACATTTGAAGAGCAGTTTACAGCCGTAGAGAGCTTTCATATGCACAACGTCATTTCTAAACCATTGAGATAGTTATGACCCCCATTCTACAGATAAAAAAACAGCATGATTATGTATATTTTCCAAGGTTACTCAGCAGAGCCAGGCCTCAAAAGCAGGTCTAGACATTTTAAATCCAGTGTTTATTCTAATGCACCAAGGCTGGAAGCAGAAAGGTAAGATTTCCTCAGCTTTGTAATGATTCAAACTCATTGGGCGTTTGGTGCTAAGCATTCCACTATCACGACAGGAAGCAGGGGTGAAGGTATCCTCTTGCCTTTGATTAACCTCCAAGGATAGAGAGATAAGCAGAGTATCTTTAAAGAGGTTTCCTTTTATTGCAAAATTTAACCAAACTTATTTCAGAAAGGTCAGAAACTGCAAATAAGCAAAAAGAGAAAAAAATTCAATACCAATAAACACCCATAACTTCCTGTCCAGAAAAAAAAATACAGTCATGTGCCACATAATGATGTTTCAGTCAACAACAGACCACACATGCAATGGTGGTCTTGTAAGATTGTAATGGAGCTGAAAAATTCCTATTGCCTAGTGACATCCTGGCTATCCTAATGTTATAGCACAATCCATTACTGTTTTGTGCCAGTCTCAGTCTATTGATAGTAATGCTATAGGCTAGAAATGCCTGGGGACAATTACCTGAGCCCAGGTGAGCTTCCCACAGACACCTCCCATTTCTAAACCAGTGTTACCACTGGACCAACCTTTATGGTTCTTATTACAATTGCAGGATGCCCTTTGGCAATAAACATTAGGAAACTTTGAAGAAAATAATTTCATTACTTACAGGCTCTGGAGTGTGCAAGACACACTAGGGGCATATGGCAAGGTCTCAGGTGGTGGAGGAGAGAGAGAGAGAGTACCAGCAAGTGTGTGGGAGGGAAGGATGGAGGAATGGAGAGAGGGCAGGAGGGAGGGAAAGAGAAAGGGAAGGAGAGGGGGAGAGAAAACCGTCCTGGGGTTCTGCTCTAGGTGACTTTAAACACTAAGAGTGAGAATTTAAAGCACAAGAAGAAAAAAATCAAACAAGTAGCCCAAATGGTCAATTACCAAAATCAACCAAGATCTCTAAAACAAAGTAACCTCAGGGAAATTGGAGAAGATGGGGAGGCACCTAGCTCTTTATCTAGTTGCCTAGCTAGCAATGTGTTTATTTGAGATAGTCATCTTTGAAGCAGTTGCCTTGGCAATCACAGCACTTGTATTACAAAAAAAAAAGCCAACTATCAGGGCTTACACTACAATTATTCATGTGTTCGTGGTAATGCTGGTGTAAACAAACCTACTGTGCTGCCAGTCCTATAAGCGTATAGTACATAAAATAACAGTGGTAGACTATACCATCTAGGTTGGTGTAAGTGCATTCTGTTATGTTTTCACAAGGATGAAACTGCCTAACATTCTCAGAACATGCCCTTGTTATTAACCAGTGCATGACTGTACTGTTGACACCATGGTGCATAATGTTCCAGACCTTTTTCTATGCATATTAGATTCTATTATGAATTTACTTTCATATGCTAGTATTTCTGGAATTAGGGCATGTCTTCCAATGGATGTTCACAATTGATGTGGTAGTACTTCCCTCACAAATATGGTTAGGGTTATCACATAGATGATGTGTCTTCAGATCATGGTATTATCTTTAGAATCATTGAAAAATCTTATTCCATCTGCCCAAAAATTATGCCAGATTGCTGTTTTGGAACTTGCTTTTACCATCCCCCATATTTCTCGGCATCATTACATGTCAATAGACATATTTATAAAATATATTTAGTGATACAAAACAGTCCATTGACAGGATTTACCACATTTTTAAAACTAAAAACCTAATGCTGGCCATTTAAATTGTTTACAACTTTTCTCAACCACAAATAGCACTGAGTAACAGATACTAACTGAAAAATCGAGATCTTACTAGGTGCCAGACATAATTCTGGGTTCTAGAAAAAAATGAACAAAATAGCTATGAAATCAACCCTCCTGGGGTTGATAGTATGGTAGGGACACCAAGTATTAAACCAGTAAACAAATTAATAAATATATAGAAATATTTATAAAATATCGAACATTATGAAGGACAAGAACAATCTTTGGATTAGGCAAGCATGAAAAGCTTATCTAAGGAAGGAGCAATTAAGCCAAGATCTGAAGGATAAGAAAGAAATATCCAGTGAGGGGAAGGCTGCACCAAGTATGAAATACTCTATTGCCAATATGAGACAGTCTCCTTTTTCTCTACAAATCTTCTGGGCAGAGGGTTCATTTTTTTTATATATCTTTATTGAAATAGACAATTAGTTGTTTGTATTTACATTGAACAATACAATGAGTTTTTTTTTTCAATTGTAGTTGGCATACAATAATATACCAGTTTCATTTGTATAGCATAATAAGAGATCCACATAACTCACAAAGTGATCACCCCACTAAACCTAGTACCCTTCTTCTCCCTTACATATTTATTATAACATTATTAACCATCTTCCTCATGCTATACTCTACACCTCCATGTCTATTCTGCAACAATCCATTTGCACCTCTTACTCCCTTTGCCTTTTTTTCTCCCCCTCAATCCCCCTCACATCTATTATTCCTCTAAATATTCTCTGTATCTACGAGTTTATTTCCGCTTTTGTTGCTGTTGTTAATTTTGTTCTTTAGATTCCACATGTACGTGAAATCATGCGATATTTGTCTTTCTCTATCCGACCCATTTCATTCAGCGCAACACCCTCGAGGTTCATCAAGACAGTATCTTTTTCCATCCCCTTCCTTTTAGTCTGTGTGTGTCTTTTAATCCAAAGTGAGTCTCATGTAGGCAGCATATGTAGGGATCCTGTTTTCTTGTCCATTCAGCTACTCTATCTTTTGGTTGGAGCACTTAATTCTTTTCCATTTGAGGTACTTGTTGATAGGAATGTAGTTATTACCACTCTTTATTCCTGTTTTTGATACATGTTTTTTCTTCTTAAAGAAGTCCCTCCAACATTTCCTGTAATACTGGCGAGGTGGTGATAAATTCCTTTAGCTTATTTTTTTGTTTGGGACGCTATTTATCTGTCCTCAACTCTAAATGATAGCTTTGCTGGATAAAGTATTCTTGGTTGTAGATCCTGTATTTTCATTACGTTGAATATTTTGTGCCAAGCCGTTCTGTTCTGCATAGTTTCTTTTGAGAAATCAGTTTCCAGTCTTATGGGTGCTCCCTTGTAGGTAACTAACTGCTTTTCTCTTGCTGCTTTTAAGATTCTCTCTTTGTATTTAACCTATGGCATTTTAATTATGACGTTTCTTGATGTGGGCCTTTTTGGGTTCCTGGTTTTTGGGACTCTCTGAGCTTCCTGTGGTTTTATGTCTATTTCTTTCACCAGGATAGGGAAGTTTTCCATCATTATTTCTTCAAATAGCTGTTCAACATCATGCTTTCCTTCAGGTACTCCCATGAGATGAATATTTTGACCTTTAATGGTGTCCCATATGCTCCTTAAATTATTTTTATAGTCTTGGCATCTTTTTTTGGCATCTTTTTTCTTGCCATTCTGATTGAGTGTCCTTGGCTTTTCTGTCCTCTAGATAGGTCATTTGATCCTCTTCTTTATTCACTTTATTTATTCCATTTAATATACTTCTCATCTCAGATAATGTGTTCTTCATTTCAGACTGGTTCCCTTTTATAATTTCCATTTCCACTTTTTATGTTTTTATCTCTTTGTTGGAGTTCTCACTGAATTCATCTACACTTTCCATAAGTTCATTGAGCATCTTTATTTTTTTCCCTCTTTAATTCCTCTCCCCAACTTCCACCCTTGACCTATGGATGTTGCCATTTCTCCTTAAGAACTGGATCTCTGAAGGTGGGGCATCTCTTTCCACACGCTCACGGTGTGCACCCAGGGCCTGGTGCATCCAGGATATGGTCCGTGGTTCCTCCTGGGGCACAAACCCAGGACCTTCTGCGTGTAAAGCAGACATGCTAACCATTACACTATGGAGCCACTCCCCATTGAGCATTTTTATAACCAGTGTTTTGAATTCTGCATCTGTTAGATTGCTTGACTCCATTATTTCTGGATCTCTGCTCTGTTCTCTCACATGGTTTCTGCTTCTTTGTCTTTCCATTTTGGCTGCCTTTCTGTGTCTGTTTCTATGTACTAAGCAAAGCTCTTAATTCTCTTAATTCTCTCTTAATTAGTGCGGCTTTATGTGGTAGGTGTCTAGTGGCACAGTCCTGAGAGGGGTTCAGCTGCAGGCCAAGTTTAGCCCCCATCTGTGCCCCTTTGGGGCCACTTGTTAAGATTCATCAAGCAATCCACAGATGCTGTGCTTATAGTTGCCTCAAAAGGCAAGAAACTGAGGCCAGCTGCCAGCAGTGTGAGTCCAGGCACTGCTCAGCAAGGAGTGCCTGACATGCTGAGGACACACCTCAATGTGGCTTGGGTGGGGCTGCGAGTTGGGGGAGGCGGAGTTTCAGGGAATCCTCTAGGCTGAATGACCTCTGTTATCCAGTTTGATGAAGTCTCAGTTATGGTGGTGCTGCGTCAGCACACTGGGAGGGAGGAGGGCTCAACAGAGAAACAATGGATACTGCCAGCACTTCTGTCCAGGAGAGATCCTCACCTCTGGCCCTCACTCCAACAACTCAATGTCCCCCTTTAAGTCTCTGGCATCTCCCCCGAGCAGCCAACCCAGCACTGGTGCTCAGAACAAGCAAGTCCGTCAGTTTGAAAGCCTTCTCACAGATACGACCCCTTTAAGAGGGGTCTGCCACTACTGCTGCCACAGCCTCTGTCCCTCTGAGCCACTCAGGACCCAGCAACCCTTTGTCCTACCTTCTGCTTTTGCAGGGTGATTTCTTAGATTTCTCCCTAGTTGTATGGCTTGTTCATCTAGATCCCAGGCGATTTTTCTTTGCTGTTTGCTCTTTGTTTCTGTCACAACTTTGATTTGGTCTCCAGAAGGATGAACAGAGCCTCTATTATCTATACTATTTTTTCCCCGCTCCAGGGGACTCATTTTTTAATTGGCAATTTAAAAATTATTTGTAAGTTCAAATATTTATCTTTACTTCATTCTGTTTCCTCTGCACCAGAAAAGCTAATCAATAGCATTGTGTTCTCAGCTTCAACCAGATCATGTATACCACGCATATTCATACTATAAATGTAGGGCAGTGATTCTCAAAGTAAGCTCCCTGTGGGAACTTTAGAGCAGCTATCTCCAACTTTTTTGGCACCAGGGGCCAATGCTCCTATGAGAATCTAATGCCTGATCATCTGAGGTGGAGCCGAGGCAGTGATGCTAATGCTGGGGAATGGCTGCAAATACAGATGAAGCTTCACTCCCTGGCCTGCCGCTCATCTTCTGCTGCATGGCCCAGTTCCTAATAGGCCACTGATAGTACTAGTCTGCGACCCGGGGATTAGGGACCCTTGCTTTAGAGTACACTGGCATCATCTGGGAACTTGTTAGAAATGAAAATTCTCAAGCCCCGTAAAGACCAACTGCATCAGAAGCTCTCCGAGTGAGGCCCAGGAATCTGTGTCTTAACAAGCTCTCCACATGTTTCTGATGTATGATTAAGTTTGAGAACCACTTTCAAAGAGATACTCAATGGATATTTGTGAATGGAGGAGGATCATCTGACCAATAGTGTCACCAAAGACACAAATCAGAGAATACGGGCCTCAGCTGCAACAACAACATAAAAGGCTTGAGGAACAAGTTCATTCATCCTTTTATTCAACAAACACTTTCAGCACCTACTATACACTAAACACTGTGCTAGGTATTGAAGATTTAATAAAGAAGTAAGACAAGCTGATTGTCTAGTGGAGCAATTCCTGAAAGTGGGTTGGGTGGCCAAGGAAAGTTCTAACTTGCACTGTTTTTGAACTGTTGGAGAGCTGGAAAATGGAGCAATGATAATATAAGTACATGGTCAGGATAGGAGAGACAGAAGTGGAAGGAGAGAAGTGGACACAGTTCGTCCATCAATCTTGGTGCTGCCAAATTTCCTTTACTTACTGCTCCACAAGAGAGATAAATTCCAGATGAAAGAGATGCCAAGGTTCTATCCAGAATTCATTATCCATATTACTTCTTCAAACTGCATGCATCTTTTTCCTTTTCTAAACATCAGAACCACAACTTCCTACAATTCCTGAAGTGTGCTCAAAGGATTTGCAGTTCTATGTTAAAGTGATACATAAAATAGAGTCACCTTGGCTTTGTATTTATATAGCTTATGTAAGCTCTAGCCTTTTACTGCAGTACAACAGAAATGCCACATCCATTTTGTCTAGGCATGTCAACAAACATTCTGATTCTAAATAATATATTGGGAGCCCTGGTAACTGTGAGAGCATGACAACTTCCAACAGGGTCAGGAATTAAGCTACTGACTCAAGCCCTGGTATGGAGGGAAACACTAGACTCCTCTTCCCAGGAGAACTACTCATTGCCCTAAAAGCTTTGGAAAGATATCCAGAACTTTTTATTCCTTTGGCTTTATGTCAGTGAAGGCATCCTGAGAAGGGATCTGATGAGCTCACTGTACCACCAAGTTCCACAGCCTTGAACAAAATTTCTTAAATCCTCTTTTCTAATCCAGAATAAATAAATAAATAAATAAATAAAAGAGAGAAAGAGGCCACTATTAGCTTCCTCTCCCCACAGAGAAGGATTTCTCAACCTTGGCATTCTTGATATTTTAGGTCAAATAAAATTATTTGTTGTAGGGCTGTCCTGTGCTTTTTAAGATATTCAGCAGCATCCCTGGCCTCCATTCAGTAGGTGTCAGTAACATCACCACACTCCCCCCCTCCAAAAAAAATAATTGTGACAACCAATGAGGTATCACCAATGTTCTCTGGGAAAGAGGGTACACAATCACCTCAATTGACAGCAACTACACGAGAAGTAAGGGCAGTTAGAGACCCTAGACAGTAACTCTTGGTGATCCACACACACTATCTTTTCCAAGCCTAATGGATAGAATCAGTCTAAATACAAAAGACACCACTCCAGGGTTCATATAAATAATTTGGATATTAAACTCCCTCCTACCTATAATATTCTTTCAACTGCGTCCACTGACTTTAAACAACCCAATATTATTGGAGCAATATTTTTACTCACTAAAGATGAATTCCTAAAGGCAAACAATTAGGGAGCCTAAAAGCAAGTTATGATGACTACTCCTTACAAATGTATGGCACTTCGTATTTTTTATATCTGTCATTTTATTTGAGTTCAGTTTAACATTCATTGGTTATTTTCTATACACCAGGAACTTTTAATATTCATACCACCTGTATTAATTTCCTGTGGCTGCTGTAACAAATTAGCACATATTTGGTGTCTTAAAACAACAGAAATCTATTCTCTCACAGTTCTGGAAACCAGAAGTCTGAAATCAGCATCCCTGAGCTAAAGTCAAAATATTGGCAGGGCCACACCAGCTCCAGAGCATCTAGAGGAGAATTTTCTATTCCTTGGCTCTTCCAGTTTCCAGTGGCTGCCAGAATTCCCTTACTTGCAATCACATCATTCCAGTCTCTGCCTCCATGGTCACATCATCTCGTCCTCTTATGTGTATTATCAAATCTCCCTTTGCCTCCCTCTTATAAAGATACACATGGTTGCATTTAGGGTCTGCCGAATAATCCAGAATAATTTCTCCACCTTAAAATCCTTAATTTAATTACATCTGCAAAGGCTCTTTTTTTGCCATATAAGATAACATTCACAGTTTTCAGAAATTAGTACGTGGATTTTTTTGAGGGGGTGGCTGTTATTAACACCACCTTTGTGAAGCAAGTAAAAAGCAAAGGTTATTATTTCCATTTTATAGATGAGGAAATATTGGCATAAAGAAGTTATATGACTTATAAGAGGTTTCATAATGAGAGACTGGCTGAGGTGGGGCAAGAATGTAGGTCCCCTAACTCTTCTTTAATTAACTATGGCCCAGAAGGGTAGATACTTATTTCCTCTTCCTCTGGAAAACATTGTTAAAGGCACTGTGGAGTTTGTATAATTATGAGGATTAAGAAGTTTCTTGGCTAGAGAAGATTCTGGAAAACGTTATAGCATGCTGAGGGGCTTAGGGTTAGCCAACCACATAGAATTTTCAAAGATATTGGAATAACACAAGGGAAA
This sequence comes from Pteropus vampyrus, assembly GCF_000151845.1. Classification (NCBI taxonomy): domain Eukaryota; kingdom Metazoa; phylum Chordata; class Mammalia; order Chiroptera; family Pteropodidae; genus Pteropus; species Pteropus vampyrus. The sequence continues at coordinate 2,962,358 of NW_011889025.1, read as the reverse complement.
CAAAAGGAGACAACCTGGTATGAGAAAAAGGCATGTAGCCTTTTAATATTTATTGAGTGCATGACAACATTTTGTTTCATCTGGTTTTCCACACTAGCAACATTGAGTAGGCATATGCTATATACAATTTTACAAAACCTTTCAAAAAATAGTCTCCAATTGGAGCCTCACAACGGCTCTGTATGGAAGGTCAGTCATTATCATCATTTCATTTTATAGATGAGAAAACTGAGTTTTAGAAAGTTAAACGACTTTCCCCAGCTGGAATAAAATCCAAGATTTCTTTATTTTATCATAATTGTGTCTTCTAAATATCATCTCTCATTTAAGAATGACGTATCCATATGTCTCATAAAGTTATGACCCATAGCTACTGAAATGTCAGTATAGATGGCAACCATCATTTTATGTATTTAGTTTTATAGATCAACCCTCTAGAGATGCAAATACCTTTAAGGCACTTTTCATGTAATTCAGATACATGAACTACAGGTGGTAGGAAGTTCCTTGTTAAAGTGGTTTGAATGATCAGTTTTAAACTGTTAAATGTACTTACCTTAGACAACAACAAAAATTGTGAATTTCCGGGACTTCATATTTTATAAAGAATATTATACTTTTCTTGTTTGTCATATTTTGATATGTTCAGATATGTATAAATATCAGGCACATAAAATCATTTAAAGAATTTTAAAAAAACATATAGTTTGTTGTCTTTTCAAACTAATCCCTTAATCAACTACAGTTGAACTAAAGCTTGGTCTCATCCTTAGACTATAATTAGAATGCTCCATTCAACTTCACTCTAAATATTTATTTTTAAGTCAAATTCTTTCCTGACAAGTACATGGCTTCAATATTTCATTTGCCTTACCAACAAAAGAGCTGAGGGCTCTTATTCTCAGGTGGGAAAAGATTTTATTCTTCCCCAGTTACTCTTTAAGATGTCAAGGAATAAGGATGTTCCAGTCAAGATGGCAGAGTAGTTAAATGCTGTGCTTGCCTCCTCTCACAACCACATTAAAATTACAACAAAACTAAAAAATAGCTATCATTGGGAGTCATCTGAAATTTAGCTGAACAAAAGTCTTAAAACTAGGGACACACAGAAGAGGCCACTTCAAGACTGGTAGAAGGCGAAGAGATGTGAAACAGCTGGTCCCATTCCCGTGTGTGGCAATGAGAATTGAGAGAATTATCTCAGCTGCAGAGAGTCCCCCAGAGGAGGGAGGGGTCCCAGCCCCACACTGAGCTCCCCAGCCCAGAGTTCCAATGCCAGGAAGGGAAATCCCCACAATTTCTGACTATGAAAACCAGTGGAGATTGTGGCTAAGTGAGACAAAAGGCTAGGCGAGTATCAGTGCTCTTCTTAAAGGGCCCTACGCAAACTTACTCAGTGATGAACTCACTCACTCTGAGCACCAGCTCTGGGACGGCAGCTCAAAAGATGCCAGGTACATAAGGGGAGGAACTGAACTGTTTGGCTTCAGGGCAAAGGCTGGAGGGTCAGCTATCTCCCAGACAGCAGTGCTAGCAGAGGGCATTGTGTTTTTTTTGTTGTTGTTAAGCTCTCCCCTGGCTGTCTTGTAGACCCAGGTGACTGCCATACCTGAGTCTCCAGCAACATAGCTAATACATGTTGCCCCACCTTGGTGATTCCCTGAGACTCTACCCCACCCAACTTGTGGGACCGCCCAAACCACTTCTAGTGGCTTTTCCATACAAATGGTCAGTCTTGGCTTATGCTGAAGACTTTCCTAAAATCTCTAAAAAGTTTCACAAAACCTAAACTAGCAGCATCTAGCCTCAGTGTGCCCTGTACCTCTTGCTCAGCAGCCCCAAGCCCAGTACTATAAGCAGCCAGCCTTGGTTTGCAGTGTAGCCTCTTAAAGCACTTCCAAGCCCAGAGTGGGAGGTGGCCATCTGAGGATTGCTTGGTAGCTCATGCCAGATGGCCCTGGGCAGGGCACAAGCTGCAGCTGAACTTGGCTTGTGACAAGGCCCCTCCCAGGAGGCCCTGGACTGCATGCCTGCTGGCTGGCTTCAGTCTGAGCCAGGGTCACATCTGAGAAGGGCAGACAGGGCAGGCACTAGAGCCCTGTAAAAGCAAATCTTGCTCTGTAGATTCAGCCCATGCACAACAGCTCCTCCACTAGTCACAGCCAGTCATCACAATCAATCAGCCTGTGGGCCAATCCTTCCCACTGACAAGCAAACAGTAACCAAAGAACCAAGGCTCGACTAAAACAGGAGGGCACACACAACCTGTACAAGGAACATACATGGAGTCCCCAGTTCAGGTGACCAGGGAAGACTATGCCACAGGACCCTACAGCACACCTACTATATAAGGCCACTGTACTAAGACTGGGAGACATAGCAGCCCTACCTAATACATAGAAACAAACGCAAGAAGGCAGACAAAATGGGAAGACAAAGAAACATGTCCCAAATGGAAAAAAAAAAAAAACAAATCTCCAGAAAAAGAACTAAACAAAATGGAGATAAGCAATATACCAGATGCAGAGTTCAAAACACCGGTTATAAGGATGCTCAATGAACTGAAGGGAAGAGTAGAGGAATTCAGCAAGAACTTTAACAAAGAAATAGAAAACATAAAAGTGTAGATAGAAAACATAAAAAAGAACCTGTCAGAAATAAATAATACAATAACTGAAATGAAGAACACCTTAGGAGGAATCAATAGCAGATTAGATGAAGAAGAGAACTGAATCAGCGATTTAGACAATAAGGTAGCAGAAAACACCAAATCAGAACAGCAACGAGAGAAAAGAATAAAAAACATGAGGATAGTTTAAGGGGTTTCTGGGACAACATCAACTATACCAACATTTGCATCATAGGGATATTGAAGGAAAAGTGAGAGAGCAAGTAATTGAAAACCTATTTGAAGAAATAATGACTGAAAACTTACCTAACCTGGTGAAAGAAATAGATATATAAGCCATCACCACCAAACCAGTATTATAGGAAATGTTAGAGGGACTTCTTTAAAAAGGAAAAGGGGGTGGATGATAAAACATATGAATGATAAAATGACAATAACTACATATCTAGCAACAATTACTTTAAATGTAAATGGATTAAATGTTCCAATCAAAAGATAGGGCGGCTGAGGGGTAAGAAAACAAGACCCTTACATATGTTGCCTTCAAGAGACTCATTTCAGATCAAAAAACACAAACAGACTGAAAGAAATGAAGAAAGATGTATGAAAATGGAAACAAATAAACAAAAAAGCTGAGGTAACAATACTTATACAAGACAAAATAAACTTTAAAACAAATGCTATAACAAAAGTAAAGAAAGAACCCAATAATCCTACTTTGGGATATTTATTTGAAGAAAACTGAAACATTACGTCGAAGGGACATGTGCATCCATATGTGTATTGCAGCATGATTTACAATAACCAAGAAATGGAGGCCACCTGGGTGTCTTTCAATAGATGAGTGGATAAAGAGGTGGTATATTTATACAGTGGAATATTACTCAGCCATAAAAAAAATAACAATGAAATCTTGCCATCTGCAACAACATAAATGGACCTAGAGGGTATTGTGCTGAGTGGAGTAAATCAGACAGAGAAAGACAAATGTCATATGTGGACTTTAGAGAACAGAATAAACAAATAAACAACAGAAACAAGCTGATATTTACAGAGAGCATTTTGATGGTTATCAGATTGGGGGAAGGATTAAGAGGTATAAATCGGTAGTTACAAAATAGTCATGGAGATATAGAGTATAACATGGGGAATATAGTCAGTAGTAATAACTACTATAATAACTATTTATGGTATCAGATGGGTACTGGATTTATCAAAGTGATCAATTCATAAGTTATGTAAATGTCTAATCACTGTGTTGGTCATCTAAAATTAATATGGTATTGTGTGAGAACTGTAATTGGAAAAAATATAAAAAATAAAAATCTTTAAATAATAGGGGTTTTTTGGTATTGTATATAGCAACTGGAGGTACTTTTACAATAGCAATTTGAAGTAACGTTGAATTTATGCTAACGAATAGGTACAATCAATTTGGAAACATCATCAACTATTTGCCTACAGTCTTAAATTTTTTAAAATAATCTCTCAGTAATTTAATTGTGTCTCCTAGTTTTATCCTTTAATTTTCATAACAATAATTTTTACATAATTCTTTTATTTTATTTTACTACTTTTTTCAGTTATAGTTGACATATATTATTGGTTTCAGGTGTAGAATAGTTTTCTTTTTTTTTTTAAGATTTTCTTCAGCTTAATCCAGATAGCCCTATTAAATCATCTCAAAAAAGCAATAAATGTTGTCTATAGCTTTTGTTTTCATAGGAAATATTTTAGCATCCACTAATATGATTAAAAAAACAGAGCAGGTGAGAGTGGGACAAGGGTAGGAGATGAAATTTAATACAAGAACCAAGAAGCAAACATTTATTATTTTTACTCTGGCCGGCAATATCAAATTACCATTAAATTTCTAAATCTCGATTATCTTTGGAATCATTCAACTGCAACTGTAAGTTTTAAATGCTTTAATGTTTTTAAAGCATATCTTTTAGTGATCAAACTTTTCTACAACATTTATCTCAGTTAAGACGGGGGGATTTTTGTTAGGTTGATCTTAACTGAATGAGATAAATATTCTAATGGCAATTATTCTCTTGGAATGCATATCTCTTCTGGTAATTAAAGTTCTTTATTTGTGTTGATAAATGTATTTCTAAGAGTATTGATAAATTTAAATGATTCATAATAGCACAATAAACTTTTTAGGTAACCTGATTTTTAATAATATATTTTTCACTGTAAAACTTCTTATTCCAGGAAGTCTGGAAAAATGAGAAAAACTCCAAATAAAAATATAAAATTTATATGAATTGTCACTACTTAGATAAAACTGGGGTTAACATTTTGACCTAAACTCCTTTAATCTCTTTTCTAATTAAATCTTTGTTCAGGTGTTTATTAACAAAATTGGAATCACATGGTGCACATTGGTTTATAACCTGCCACTTCAGCCAATACTTGGCAAAATTATTTTAGAAAAATCTTAGCCAGTTTTATAGATAAAACATATCATGTTTCAATTTGCTTGATTCTTAAGTTGCTATTACAGTGAGGTTGATCTTTTTCTCAGTTTTTGCCATTTGCCTTTGTTTTATTCTATTGTAAATTGTCTGATCATATCTTTTAGTACATAATAAAAATGATTGAGTCAAAAAGATATTATAAAACAGTTTGGTACATAAAAGAAATAAAAGGTAACAAATTAAAGGAGCACAATAGAGAATTTAGAGTTAGATCCAAATATGTGTGGATATTTCGCTTATGATAAAGGCTGGCATTTTAAATCAATGAACTAAAGAGAAATTATTTGATAATTGGTATTAGGACACTTTACTATTTGGAAAAAAATAATTCTATATGCTCAATAAAGCTGAAACAATAAATTCATTAAAAAAGATGTCAAGGGAGGACTTCTAAAATGAGAAAAGAGTAGGCAAGAAGTTTCTCCTCTTGAATTTCCTATCTCTGTCTTTTCTGCCTCTTCTCAGCAGAGAAATTATCAAACAACAATGTGTTATTACTGAAAGTATGTAGTCCCATGGCTTTTCCTGCTATAAAAATAAGGTAGATTTTCATTCCAGTCCTAAAAAGTTAGTGTCTTAACTCATTAGGGCTGCTATAACAAAATACCATAGATGGGTAGCTTATAAACAGTAAACATTTATTTCTCAGTTTTGGAAGCTGGGAAGTCCAAGATGACAGTGCTGGCAGATTCAGTGTCTGACATAGACCCACTTTCTGGTTCATAGATATCCATCTTTTCACTGTGTCTTCACATGGCAAAGGAGATCTGTGGTCTCTTTTATAAGAGCAATAATCTCAATCATAAGGGCTTCACCGTCATGACCTAAGGACCTCGCAAAGGCCCTACCTCCTCATACGGTCACATCGGCATTAGGTTTCAACATATGAATTTGGGGGACACAAACATTCAGTCTATAGCAGATAGTAATATCTATCCTGCTAATAGATATTTCCAAAGGTAGCTGTTGGCTTAGTGTAACTTGCAATTTACACATGATGAGTTTTCTTAGCAAACCTCTACCTGTAACATCCACATATTACCTTCTGCCATAGATGGGCACCTTCTTTTCCAAACTAAGTGATAAGAAACCAATCTTACACCAAACAGCAAATCAAAGAACTCACACATTTAAGCACTTTTTATATGGAGACGTGCAATGGTTGCATCACAGATACACCGGTACATTGTAAATAACGTCCAGATTGTCAACAGCCTTAAAGGTAAAATTGTCTAAGCTTAGCACTCTAATAGGAACTGTGAGAACTCGAAAAATATAAGCCACAGTTTCTATCTCAAGAGATTTACAATCCATTGAGTAGATGAGATTCCTAAATGAAGCATTTTTATAATATGTACATAAGTACCTCTTCAAAAGAGTGACTACAGATAGTGTCAAGTACAGTAGATTATACTAGACAAGGAGGTTTTATGCAGGAAAACTTAAAGGATGGGTAGATTTTATGTGAATATATACAAGAGGCAAAAATAGTTCAGGTGGAGGGAACAAGGCTCACAAAGGCAGAAAGAACAAATCTGATAGAATTGCATGTCAGAATAGGGACATGCCTGGATGAAGCAAAAATTAGGATGGAGAAATGTAGTCAAGTTATATAACGTATGGTCTTAAGGCAGAGCGTTTGGGAAAGATGATCAGCTTATAATACTTTTCATCTGTCTGAGTATGAAAACTGGGTTCTAGCAGTAAGAATGAAGGCAGAGGTCAGAGAAGGTCTGCAGTTAGGATTAGTGATAGAGGAGAAGCCAAGTTTGGGAGACTTAAGAGGGCCAATCCATGAGAAGAGGGGAAAAGGGAGGGACCATGACCTTAAGGAGGTAGGTCAAGAAGGAGCAGAAAATCATTAGCACTAATAGAAGCCCAAAAAGAGTTGATGAAGAGTCATGAGTTCTGTTTGGTATGGTTAGTCTCTGAGGGTGATAAATCCATGCACAGAAGAGATGACTAAACATGTAGTCTCAGATGTAGGAAAATAAGTTAAAAAAAAAAAAAGAAAAAAAAACCATTCTTGCCTCTTGGAGTAACTGAGCACAGACTATCAATAATGATAGAGCCTCCAGATCCAAGGGGGGGCACCTTCTATTTTCCCCCAAAATGTTCAGTGCTACTTATCTTCCCTCTCCACAGACTGTGCATTTAGTGGCAGTCACATCACTCAGGAAACTTCATTGCAAAGCTGTCATTTCATGGGCACCAGTAAGAAGGCTTATAACAAAGTCCTTGCAGAAGACAACTTCCAGATAAGATATGCACGTCATATCTGCAGTAAGCACCTGTCAGTCTCATCATAGGCTGCACATAGAGAATTAGTTTCTAGTCCTTAACACTCTAGCTTCCACATGCTGTTTCTCCTGAGTAGATGGAGACATGCAAATTAAATTTAGTTTATTTGATTTGCATTTGAGTAATCACCCCCACTGTCCATAAAGTGACATGTGAAACAAAAATATTTTCCAAATTGACCAGCTTGTCTAAGACCATTGAGAATGAGAGTCAAGCTATAAAATATATTCCTGCAAAACAGGGAGCCATATTTATAAAATATGTTGATTTCCTTCCCACTACAAAGCTATATGCAATATAACCTGTAAAAAATAAATTTGACATTCCTGACATTTTCAAGGCACTGGTCCAGAAACCAGCAAACAAAACCTCAGCAAGATATCTTAAAACCTCTTTACCAGCTGAAGTGGTTGGTTATAAATGAAAAATTAAGGAGACAAGATCTTCAACGTCTCCAAAGAGGCTGCTCCACCCCTTACCCCCAGAGTTGTCAGTAGAATACAGTGGTTTTAAGAGTATAGACCAGGGTTCAAAGCCCAGGTCTGCCATTTATTAGTTCTGTGACCTTGAGCAAGTTATATCAGCTGTCTGAACTTCAGTCTTATGATACGAAAACAATAACAACATTTAGTTCACAAAGAGGATTACATGAGTCAATGTATTTAAAACACATATCGTAGTATCTGACCTATAGTAGGTGTTCGATAGATGCTATAATTATAATTATTTCAATTTCTTTCCAGTCATATGTCTCTTTATCATCAGTTTTATGGATATTAGCAAATAACTATAATTATAATGCTTATAAGAACTTTATATAGCACACATTCACTTATACCCTTGTACCAAATGTGGCAGATGCTATCATGACCATACCTCTTCACTTTTACCATTTCAAAGCATGCTACCCCAACTTCTCACTGCCAGCATCTGCATTTCGTTGCCTGAGGACTTTCTCTGGATGCTGAAGCCTGCTTTCCCAACCTGTGTGACAGGTTGGATGTGCCAAGGTATTAATGGCGTTCAACCAAAGACTGACAGAAGTTAGTACTGCCTCACCCCACAGTTTGGGTAACTCTGAAGCAGATATTGTACAGTGCCTTCCAGATTTTCCCGTGAAGGCTTAAGCACCAGTCATGCTCTGCGGTAGCTAGTTTGATAATTCTCCCATTAATCCTTGTTTTCTTCCCTTCCTTTTTTCACTACCCCATTCTTCTACCAGTGTTTCCTTCAACTCTCAAAGTACTTACACTTGAATCCTTATCTTAGTTTGAGGAGCCCAAATTAAGGTCTTCTCACAAACTTGTGTATGGGTAAGAGTAGACATTATAATTTTGCATAAGTAAACTGAGTTGTGAGTATTATAGGTACTTAATGGAAGTGGTAGGCCTAGAACCCAAGTTTCTTGACCAGCTATATTATTTTTCTGTTACCAGAATATATATCATAGTTTTTCGCAGCTGCACACAAACAGGTTAATATCATTAATTCTCCATTATCCTCTTCCTCATTGTCTATCAGTTGATCTCCTAAAAGTATGTCTGGAAAAGGCAGGAAAGGGTCACACTCCAACTGACTCATACCATTGAACTTTTCCATGTGTGCCATGCACATTTATCACTTTGTTCTTTAAGTGTATGATCTTAACTAGTCATCCGTCTAATAAAAACTGAATTATCTGTCAGAGTCTGTAAATACATTATTTTAGTTTATCAAAGAGTCTAGTTAATAGAGAAGTTCTGAATTAGCTAAAATTGGTTTTTTTAAAGTAACATTTAGCATGGTGGTTACACTGAATACAAGTTAAATTTCCTTCGATGATTTGGTAAAAAATAGGGGATCCAAAGAGCCTCAGGATCATATGTGTGCATATCAATTCTAATTATATTGGAAGACCTACAAAAGAGCTGGGTGCCAATGGTTCCCTAATTAAAGCACTAGTGGGTAATAAGGATTTATTTACATGACGCACCATCTTTTCTGGGCCATCTCTACATTCTGTATATCCTACCCAAACGGGAAATACCCCATAACCCTGGGTAGTATAAATGAGACTAGTTAGATTAAGTATCTATTAGATGTAGAGCACTAGAAGGTTCTGTACATTGGGGTCTCTTATTTTGAGAGACTCTTTAATTAATGGTCATCTGGTCCCCCATGAAGAACTGTATTTAGGGATGCAGTGTAAGAACAGATACATTAGTAAAAGACTCTCATGTCCTTACCTTCCCTCCAAGATCTTCAGTACTCAGGTGAATGCCAAGGTCACATTGGGCTATTTTTATTTTTCATAAAAAATTATTTGAGTCTAGAGGTTGGGATAAAAATAAATCACTGATTAAATTAAGTGGCAGACACAGGACTTGCTATAATCTGAATGTGCCTTGCCTAATTTGATTCAGCATAGATCTACTGTTTTCATTGTCCCTGTTTTTTCCAGTTGATTTTAGGCTCTGCCTAACAGTAATACAAGCTCCCTGCAGCTTTAGGATAGATAAAAGAACTGAAAGACCCTCATCTTTGACAAAATGATCTGCATATGTCTTTTTCACTATCAACTTAATTGAAAAACTCCCACCAGTTATTCCTCAAGAGAATATTCAAAGGAGTGTTCATCATCCAAGCTCCAAAAGAGTATTTACCAAGTTAGAAGTCATCTCTGCTGCAATATCCAAACATAGAGATCCAATCAAACCAGAAGCGTTGTAAGCACATGCAAAAATAAAAGGGACACCACCATGACCCTTGCTGTCTACCTTATCTCCTCCCTCTGGAGGACCTATAGGTGAAAGCCTTCAGTCTGGGCATTAGGTACAAGGTGCTCATGAGATCGAAATTGAGGTTGCAGGAAAGAAGTACAACTCACTGATATGCTTATATTATGGCCATCACCTATGGCTTTATTATATTTTTCTGAAAGAGGTAAAATAATAGGGGTATCATTTTAGACCAGTGGAATGCAACATGAAGCACATTGTTAACTGCATTCTGACCTTACAGTAAATTGAATGTTGTTATAAAACATGACTCTTCACCTTTCCCAACCCCACCTTACAACCTCAGCAACATCACTTACCTGTAACATAGCTAAGAACCAAGAACAAAGCAAAAGAGAATATCTGACCACTGCATCTTTACATTTTAAGGGATGTACATACCTCAAAGTATACCCCAATAGGACTTGATTCAAAATCTCTAAACTTGTAATTTATGTATAATTCTAAACAAGATTGGATATTTTATTTCCAATCCTACCAAAGATTAGGAACATCAGGTCATCTGCTAGACAGCAGATGTTAAAACAAAGACAAGAAAACATACCACGAGGAGATAGAGAAACCTAGGGAAAAGCTGATAAAATAACTCTCAGAAGTCTGGGAACATGTAGTGTTGGAGCAAAAACTCTTATTGCTTATAATAGGCCTTGAGGGAATCACTGGATACAGCACACTGGGAAGCTGAAAATCATAGCATGGACCCTGAGTCATTGAAAAAAATATTAAATTGTTTTCAATATATTCTGCTTAAAGAAGCAAGGAAGTTTGCAATACATGTTAGAAAATGGTCCAGCCAAAATGATTAAATTAAAATTCATGGAAACACAAAGAGTTAAACTTTAACTCCAGAAAACTCTGCTACTCAGAAAGATTCTTTTTCAAGAGCTCCATAGGTTATTGTGCTTTCACTCTACATCATTCTGACCTCATCTTTTACATCCTTGGTCACCTCTTGGTGGAAGATGATGATTTTGCTACTGATACTCCTTTTTGCAATGGAAAAATACATGTGCCTGGTTTTGCCAAGTATTTTAAACTCTTGGAAGAAGAGGGGAGTCTCTGTTTTTAATTGCATATTGTGTGTGCTCCTAAGGGTCATAACGTATCTTCATTCTTATATTAGCAGTGAATTTCCAATAAATAATCTAGTGCAAATATAGAACCCCCCCAAAGTAGAAGATAATTGCCCACAATGTATCCTTGTAGTAGAATGTTGGTTCCATTATATTATGAGGCAATGGGTGAGATTTCTTGTCTGTATGCTCAGCACTTAGTTTCTATTTCACCTGCAGCACTTAGTTTCTATTTTCACCTATTGCTTTGACAATTTGTCTGACAGATCCATAACCTACATTTTCTGAAAATGCCAAAGAAACTAAAGCTACCTAAATTTGTAAGGTTCAGTTCAGAGATTTTGGAAAAGGGTAAGAATAATGATCCCAGAGCAGAGGGAGAGAAAATTGAGATGAAGACTAACTTGTCTGGCTTAGTTCTAAGGGATAAAAAGGTACCTCTAAGGGAAAACAATACTGCAGGAAAGATTTAGGAGGCGGGGAGAAAGATAAGGTCAAGATGGCAAAAGAAAATGGGCATGAATTTCCTAATAAGTAAAATGGTCAGATTCCAGAGGAAGTAGCCAGTGCGAGCCAGATAAAACAAATCTGGTTAACTTTTTTTGCCTACCCTTTGGTGGCAGTGCTGGGGAGGAGGATTAAAGAAGCAGTAGGAGTACCCTTTGAGTGGATCTGGGTCTTTAGTGTTAAAGAGTCTAGACCAGGAAAGGTAGGTGAACTACAAAAAGTACTAACTATGTAAGAAGTGATAAGAAAGAATTTCCAGTCAAAATGGCAAGGTAGGTAAATGTGGTGCTTGCTTCCTTTCACAACTACATCAAAATTACAACTAAACTACAGAATAGCAATAATTGAGAGTTGCCTGAAGTCTATATGAAGAGAAGTCCTGTGACTGAGGATGTACAGAAGAGGCCACCTCAGACTGGTAGAAGGGGCAGAAATGCAGAATGGACTGGTCCCATAACTGCTTGTGGTGGTTGAGAATCAGTAGGAATATCTCGGCTGTAGAGATGTCCCCCTTCAGAGGAGCAAGAGGTTCCAGCCCCACACCAAGCTCCCCAGCCCAAGGTTCATGTGCCAGGATGAGAAGTCCCCACTACTTCTGGCTGAGAAAACCAGTGGAGATTGTGGCTGAGTGAGACAGAGGGATGCTAGAATCGCAGACATTCCTTGTAAAGGGCCTGCACACACAGACTTAATAATGGACTTACTCACTCTGAGCTCCAGCAATGGGGAAGCAGCTCAGAAGGTGCTGGGACATACAAGGAGGAACTGAGTTGTCTGGCTTCAAGGCGAGGGCTAGATGGGGAGCTTTCTCCCAGATAGAAGTGCTGGCGGAATCCATTGTTCCTTTGTTGAGCCCTTCCCCACCCAGCGTACAGGAACAGACGGGCGCCACATCTGTCTTCGCCAACCTGGTTAGACCACTGTGGTGATTCCCTGAGACCCCACCCTACCCAACTTGAGGGTCCACCCAAGCCACTTCCAGTGGCTTTTCCATACAAAAGGCCTGTCTTGGCTCATGCTGCAGACTTTCTTAAAATTTCTCAAAGGTTCACATATCCCAAACAAGTAGCATCTGTGATGTCCCATACCTCTTGCTAAGCAGCCCCAAGGCCAGCACTAGTGGCAGCCAGCCTCAGTTTGTGGCTTGACCTCTCGAGGCACATCCAGGCTGTGTGGGTGGTGGCCATCTGCAGATGGCTTGGTGGCTCATGCCAGGTGTTCCCAGGCAGGACACAGTCTGCTGCTGAACTTGGCCTATGGTCGGGCCCCTCCCAGGAGATGGCCAGCTTCAATCTGAGCCTGAGCATAACCTGGGGCCACATCCGAGGGTGACATATCCAAAGGGCAGACTGGGCAGACACCAGAAACATACAAACTGAAAGTGAAAAATAGAAAAAAGATATTTCATGAAAATGGAAACAAACAAACAAAAAAGCTGGATAGCAATACTTGTAACAGACAAAATAGACTTTAAAACAATGGCTATAACAAGAGACAAAGAAGGACCCAGTAATCACATTTCTGGGCATTTATCCGAAGAAACCCAAAACACTTCTTCAATGGGGCATGTGAATCCACATGTTCATTATAGCATTATTTATAATAGCCAAGATATAAAGACAACATGGGAGTCCATCAATGGACAAATAAATAAAAAAGAGGTGGTACATATGTACAATGGAATATTATTCGGCCATAAAAAGAATGAAATCTTGCCATCTGCAACAACATGGGTGGACCTAAAGTGTATTGTGCTGAGTGGAATAAGTCAAACAGAGAAAGACAAACACTATATAATTTCACTTACATGTAGAATCTAAAGAACAAAATAAACAAACAAAATAGAAACAGACTGATAAATATAGAGAACATTTTGATGGTTGGCCATTGGGAAGGGGATTGGGCGGGGTGGATGAAAAAGTTGAAGGGGTTAAGAAGTACAAATTGGTAATTACAAAATAGTTATGGAAATATAATGTGTGGCATAAGTAATATAGTAAATAATATTACAATAACTGTATAGTATTAGATGTGTGATCTAAATTTATTAGAGTGATCACTTCATAAGTTATATAAATGTTTATTCACTATGTTTTGCACCTGAAACTAATATAATATTGTGTGCCAAATGTAATTGAAAAAATATATATTAAAAAAATAATAAAATAAAATAAAATGAAAAAAGAAGCAGTTTTGAGAAAGGTAAATAACCTAAGGTCACATGGCTACTAAGGGATTTGAACCCAGTTCTTTTAAACTTTCTCTAAAATCCAAAATCTATTCCACTATACTACTCAGTCTTCATTTAAAATACAGTTATCATCTTCTACAAGAGTCTAGATAAACTTAGAAATCTCAGTCTCATTCAATTGTCTCAAATCCTGCCCCCCGCCCCACCGGAGGTTTCCCTGCAGTAGAATGAACACAATCTACCATCTTCTCTATAAAGGAAAAGGACATAAAGTACAGCAACTTGAGACATGAAATTGAAGGATTATTTCTTGTTTCCACCTGTCCCTGCCTTGATTGAAAGGTCTGAGGATAGTGCTCCTGCCTCTAGTTAGATCAAAGACAGACATCTGAGAATGGCTTTTTGGCTAGTGTTTTTATTGCTCTTTTAATTGTGAGCATTCATTACAACATCCTATTTCCAATTCCTGCACTTACTAGCTGGCTAATTTTGTTTTCAGTTTCCTGAAGATTGTGTATTCTTAATTATGTTAATAGAGTAAGCCATTTAAAGCATTAACATTTAAAATTTTTACTGAGCATCAACAAAGTTTTTGAAAAATAACTTAATGAGGTAATATTCTCATAACATAAAATTAACCATTTTAAAGTGAACATTTCATTGGCATTTAATACATTCACAATGTTGGGCAACCATTACCTCTATATAGTTCTAAAACATTTCTCTCACTATTGGCTAAAACCCCTAACCCATGAAGCAATTTCTCCTCATTTGCACCCCCAACTACATTCCAGCCTCTGGCAACCACCAATCTGCATTCTATATCTATGGATTTGTCTATTTGGGGTATTTCATAAAAATGGAATCATACAATATGAGAACTTTTGTGTCTGGCTTCTTTCACTTAGCATAATGTTTTTAAGGTTCATCCACATTGTAGCATTTATCAGCTTTTCATTGTTTTTTATGACAGTAATATTCCATTGTATGTATATACCACAATTTCCTTATCCTTAAATTCATTGATGGACATTTGGGCTATTTCTACCGTTTGGCTATTGTGAACAGTGGTGCGATTTTATGTGTACATACACTTGCTTGAGGACCTGTTTTCAATTATTTGGAGTATATATCTAAAGGTGGAATGCAGATTCATACTGCAATTCTATCCTATGTTTAATTTTTTGAGGAAATACCAAACTGCTTTCCAAAATAACTGAACCATCTTACCTTCTCATCATCAATGCACAAGACTTCCAATTTCTCCATATCTTTGTCAAAACTTGTTACTGTCCTTTTTATTTTAAGACTTCCTAGTGGCTGTGAAGTACCTCAGTGTGGTTTTGATTTTCATTTCCCTAATGACTAATGATGTTAAGCATCTTTTCATGTGCTGTTGGCCACTTGTAGAACTTCTTTGAAGAAATA
>NW_011889025.1:2808939-2946606 GCF_000151845.1 Pteropus vampyrus | reverse complement strand
GATTTCTTGATAATGCCCTTTGATACACATAAGTCTTTATTGTTGATGAAGTACAATTTATCTATTTTTTTCTTTTATTGCTTATAATTTGGTATCATACGTAAGACGCCAATGTGAAAACTCAGGTCATGAAGATTTACCCCTATAATCTTTTGTAAGACATTTTTATGGTTTTAGCTCTTATATTTAAGTCAGTGATCCATGTTGAGTTAAATCTTATATATGTTGTAAAATAAGGGTCCAGCTTCATTCTTTTGCATGTAGATATCTAATTGTCCTAGCACCATTTGTTGAAGAGACTATTCTTTCTCTATTGAACAGCTTTGGCATCCTGTTGAAAATCAATTGACCGTCGATATATGGGTTTATTTTCGACCCTCAATTCCATTTTATTGACTTATATGTTGATTGTTATGTCAGTACCACACTGTGTTGCTTACTGTAGCTTTGTAATAAGTTTGGAAATAGGAAGTGTGAGTTCTCTAACTTTGTTCTTTTTAAGATTGTTTTGTCTATATGAATTAAAAAATTGTTTTTTTCCATTTCTGCAAAAAAGGCTGTTGGAATTTTGATAGGGATTGCATTGAATCTGTATATCCCTTTAGGCTGTATTGACATCTTGACAATATTAAGTCTGGAAATCTATGAACAGAGGAATGTCTTTCCATTTCTTGAGTTGTACTTTAATTTTTTTCATGCTTTTTTTCTCAGTGTACATCTTTCACTTCTTTAGGTAAATTTATTCCTAGATATATTATTCTTTTGAGTGCTATGGTAAATGAAATTATTTTCATAATTTCTTTTTAGATTCTTCATTGCTGGTGTATAGAAACACAACTAATTTTTTATTAAGTTTGTTGGAGTAACATTGCTTAATACAATTATATAATTTGTACATTATAATTTGATATCTGTATATTCTATTGTGTGTTTACCACCCAAAGTCCAGTTTCATTCAGCTACCAGATATTTGTACCCCTTTACTTACATCGCGCTCCCTCTATCCCCCTATGTTTGACACCCTTTACTCCATCTATCTCCCCCTCCTCCCCGACTCCACTAGTAACCACTAATCTATAGTCCTTTGGTAACCACTAGTCTATAGTCCATGTCCATGAGTCTCTGTTAGTTTGTCCTGCTCATTTGTTGCTTTTAGATTTATATCCCACATATAAGTGATATGTGATTTTCGACTTTTTCTGTCTGGCTTATTTCACTTAGCATGATTATCTCAAGGTCCATCCATGTTGTCACAAATAGAAGTATTTCATCTCTTCTTATGGCTGAGTAATATTCTATTATATATGTACCACAGCTTCTTTAGCCAATCATCTATTGTAGGACACTTCAGTTGCTTCCATGTCCTGGCCACTATGCATAATGCTCCTATGAACATCAGTGTACAAATATCTTTTTTGATATGGGTTTTAAAGTGTTCGGGGGTAAATAAACAGTAGAGGGATTGCTGGATCATATGGTAGATCCATTCTTAGTTTTTTCAGGAAACTCCATTGTGTTTTCCATAGTGGCTGTACCAATTTGCAGTCCCATCAGCAGTGTATAAGGGTTCCCTTTTCTCCACATCCTCTCCAACATTTGTTATTAATGGTCCTGTTGATTATAGCTATTCTAACAGCTGTGAGATGGTAACTCATTGTGGTTCTAATTTGCATTTCCTTAATAACTACCAATGTTGTACATCTTTTCATGTATTTGTTGGCCATTTGTATGTCCTCTAGTTAGAAGTGTATCTTCAGATCTTCTGCCCATTCTTTCATTGGATCATTTGTTTCTTCGGTTGTCACTGAATTGTATGACTTCTTTGTATATTTTGGATATTAGGCCCTTATCGGAGGTGTTGCTTACAAATATATTTTCCCATTCGGATGGTTCTCTCTTTACCTTGTTGAAGATTTCTTTTGCTGAGCAGAAGCTTTTTAGATTGATGTAGTGCTATTCGTTTATTTTAGCTTTTACTTCCCTTGTTTTGGAGGTGAAATTCATAAAATTTTCTTTAAGTCCAAGGTCCTTGAGTTTAGTTCCTATGTTTTCTTCTATGCATTTTATTGTTTCAGGTATTATATTCAGGTTCTTCATTCATTTTCAGTTAATTTTGATGTGTGGTGATAGACAACAGACTAGTTTCATTCTTTTGCAGGTGACTTTCCACCTTTCACAGCACCATTTATTGAAGAGGCTTTCCTTTCTCCACTGTATGTTTTTGGCTTTTTTGTTGAAAATTAATTGCCCATATAAATATGGGTTTACTTCTGGACTCTCGATTCTGTTCCACTGGTCATTGTGTCTGTTTTCCTGCCAATACCATGCCATTTTGATTACTGTAGCTTTGTAGTATAAATTGAAGTCTGGCAGAGCGATACCTCCAGCCTCGTTCTTTTTTCTCACGATGGCTTGGGAAATTTGGGGTCTTTTGTGCTTCCATACAAATCTGATGATTTTTTGTTCTATTTCTTTAAAAAGCGCCAATGGGATTTTGATGGGGATTGCATTAAATCTGTATAATGCTTTAGGTCATATGGTCATTTTAACTATGTTGATTCTTCCAATCCAAGAACAGGGAACATCTTTCCATTTCTTTGTATATTCTCAATTTCTTTTAATAGGGTCTTATAGCTTTCATTATATAGGCCCTTTACTTTTTTGTTAAATTTGTTCCTAGGTATGTTATTCTTTTTGTTGCAATTGCAAAAGGAATTATTTTTTACACTTCTTTTTCTGACACTTCATTATTAGAGTATAGGAAAGCTATGGATTCTTGAATGTTAGTTTTGTATCCAGAGACTTTACTGTATTTGCTTATTGTTTCTAGTAGTGTTCTTGTGGAGTCTTTAGGGTTTTCTATATAGAGAATCATGTCATCTGCAAATAGTGATAGTTTGACTTCTTCGTTTTCTATTTTGTTGCCTTTTATATCTTTCTCTTGCCTGTTTACACTCGGTACGACCTCCAATGTTATATTGAATAGCAGTGGCGATAATGGACAGCTTTGCCTTGTTCCTGATCTTAGAGGGAAGATTTTTAGTTTTTCAACATTAACTATAATGTTGGTTGAGGGTTTGTCATATATGGCCTTTATTATGTTAAGGCACTTTCCTTCTATATTGATTTTGTTAAGTGTTTTGATCATAAATGGATACTGTATCTTGTCAAAAGCTTTTTCTGCATCTATTGATATGATCATATGATTCTTATTTTTTAATTTGTTTATATGGTGTATCACATTAATCAATTTACATATGTTGATATATCCTTGTGCCCCTGGGATGAAGCTCACTCGACCATGGTGTATAATCTTTTAAATATGTTGCTGTATTCAGTTCGTTAGTATCTTAGGATTTTTGCATCTGTGATCATGAGAGATATCGGTCTGTAGTTTTCTTTTTTTGTGTTATGTTTACCAGGTTGTGATATCAGAGTGATATTGGCTTCATAAAATGAGTTGGAAAGTACTGCCTCCTCTTTGATTTTTTGGAAGAGTTTGAGGAGAATAGGTATTAAATCTTCTTTGAATGATTGGTCGAATTCACTGGTGAAGCCATCTGGTCCTGGACTTTTAATTTTTGGTATGTTTCAATGACTGTTTCAATATCCGTACTGCTGATTGATCTATTTAGATTTTCTAGTTCTTCTTGTTTCAGTCTAGGAAGGTTTTATTTTTCTAAGTACTAGTCCATTTCTTCTAGGTTATTAAATTTGGTGTTATATACTTTTTCATAGTACTCTTGTAGACTCTTCGTATTTCTGCGATATCAGTCATAATTTCCCATTTCATCTCTGATTTTGTTTATTTGTGTCTTTTCTCTTTATTCTTTAGTGAGTTTTGCCAGAGGTTTGTTAATTTTATTAACCTTCTCAAAGAACCAGCTCTTTGTTGAATTTCTTTTTTCTATCTTTTTTTGTTTTCAATTTCTTTTATTTCTGCTCTAATTTTGATTATTTCTTGGCTTCTGCTGACCTTAGGCCTCATTTGGTCTTCCTCTTCTAGTTTTTTTAAGATGAAGCATTAGATTGTTTATTTGGGTTTGTTCTTGTTTTTGGAGTTAGGCCTATAATGAAATGAACTTTTCTTTATGACCGCTTTTGCCATGTCCCAAAAGTTTTGATATGTTGTACTATCATTATCATTTGTTTTTATGTATCTCTTGATCTCTCTTTTTATTTCTTCTCTGACCCAGTTATTCTTCAGTAGCATGTTGTTTAATCTCCATGTATTTATGGTTCTTCCTGCTTTCTTTTTGCAGTTGATCTCTCGTTTCAAAGCATTATGATCAGAGAATATGATTGGTATGATTTCAACCCTCCTATATTTGTTGAGGCTCTCTCTGTGTCCCAGTATGTGGTCAAATCCTGAGAACGTTCCCTGTGTACTAGAGAAGAATGAATAAGCAGTTTTTTTGTCCAGTTTGTCTAATGTGTCATTTAAGGATATTATTTCCTTATTGATTTTCTGTTTGGATGATCTGTTCATATCAACAGTGGTGTATTTAGGTCCCCTACTACGATAGTGTTTTGGTCTGTTTTTCTCTTTAGTTCTGTCAGTAATTGATTTTCATATTTCAGGGCCCCCTGATTGGGAACACAGATATTAATGTGTTATGTCTTCTAGGTGCATGTTTCCCTTTATCATTATGAAGTGTCCCTCAGTATCTTTCTTTATCTTTTTTATTTTCAAGTCTATTTCATCTGATATTAGTACTGCTACTCCTGCTTTTCTCTGAATGCCATTTGCTTGAAATATCATTTTCCACACTTTCACTTTGAGTCTATATTTTTCTGCGGAGCTGAGATATGTCTCCTGGAGGTAGAATATGGTTGGATTTTGTTTTTTTTGATCCATTCTGCAACTCTGTGACTTTTTATTGGTGAATTTAGTCCATTTACATTTAGGGTGATTATTGAAATATGAGATTTTCTTATAGCCATTTTATCTTCTGTTTTCCAGTAGCCCAGTGTTTCCATTTCTTTCTTGTCCTCATGTTTCTGTTTTCTTTATTTTGGTTGGCTTTTGTGTGATTTCCCTCTGTTTTTTCTTGTTTTATGTTATATAATTTGGTTCTGAATCTTTGGCGTGTGGTTACCATTACAAATATGTAAAGAATAGTTATATATATATATAATCATCCATTTTCTTCTGTGTGTGCCTTATCTCCATTCCCCTATGCAAATTTGGATGTTTGAATCCCTCCTTTTCAGTCATTGTTATCTCAATTTGTTCCTATGTATGCTGAACATTCATTACTATTGTGGTATAACAATTCTCTTATTATTATTTAAGCTTATACTGCCCTGTTCTTAGTAAGGGTTGCACTCCTCTGATTCTATTTGCCTGATAGTCACTTTACTCCTAATTATGTTTTTTTTTTTTTGTCATTTTGTTTTAGGTTAACTGACCCCTTTCAGTATTTCCTGTAGTGCAGGCCTCATAGTGGAGAATTCTCTTAATTTTTGTATGTCTGGAAAAGTCTTAATTTCTCCTTCGTATCTAAAGGAGAGCCTAGCTGGATACATTATTCTAGGCTGGTAGTTCCATTCACTTAGTAGTTTAAATATGTGATTCCATTCCTTTCTGGCTTTCAAGGTTTGCACTGAGAAGTCTAAGGACAATCTAATGCATTTACCTTTACAAGTTACCATTTTTTTCTCCCTGGCTGCCCCGAGAATTCTGTCTTTGTCATTGATTTTTGATAATTTTAGTACAGTGTGTCTTGTTGAAGGCCTTTTTGGGTTGAGATAACTGGGTGTTCTGTTGAATTCTTGAATTACAAGCTCCAGCTCATTCCTTAGCTTTGGAAAATTCTCATCAACTATTTGTCTGAAAATGCTTTCTAGTCCCTAGTCCTTTTCCTTGCTTTCGATAATGTCCATTATTCTTATGTTTCCTCTTCTGATGGTATCAGCTAGTTCTTGAATTTGTCTTTCATCATTTTTCATTCTTCAGTTTCTCTCTTATTCCTTCTGATTTATTTCTAGATTTCTGTCTTCGATATCACTGATCCTTTCCTCCATTTGGTCGACTCTATTTCCCAAGCTTGCTTTTTCAGTTTTCAACTCTTGCAGTGTGTGTGTGTGTGTGTGTGTGTGTGTGTGTTTGTTTAATCTTCAGAAGATCTATTCTATTCTTTTTGAGGGTTTCGATCTCCTTGCTCTGCTCATCTATCTGTTTTTTCACTTCCTGAAATTGTTGATATGCCTCGTTTCAGAACTCACTGATGGTTTTTTCAGAAATACCATCTTGAATTCTCTGCCATTTAAGTCGCATATTTCTATGTCTGTAAGCTAATTTTCTAGAGATTTTTCTCTTTGTTTCTGAGATGCCTTGTCACCTTGGCTGTTCATGGTGTTTAATGGACTATTTCCCTCCTGGACATCAATAGAAGTGTATTCTGCTTTTTTTTTTTTCCAGAAAGAAGCTTTATTATATAAAGGTCTCTCTCTCTGTAGCCTGTTGCAAAGAAGGAGCTTTTCTTTTGGTTTCCAGTAGGTGGCGTCTAAGTCTCTTGGATCCCTGCTTTATAGAAAGCTTTAAAAATGTGTTTTTATTTTCTGATAGATATTTAAGCATTCTTGCTACCCTCAGTTTCAGTTAGCAACTGTTTTGGTAGCATTGCTCAGATTCCCCTGGGGCTCCATGGTGATTGGTCTCAGAGGATATGGGGGAAGGGGCATTATGGGTTGGCAGTTGTGGGCTTCAGCTCAGCCTCTAATTTGCAACCACGGTTGTAAAAATCAACTGTTGTTTCTCTGCCAGCTGCTTCTCTGCTTTCTGCCCTGATGACTGGGCCCTGCCGTCAGCTGGCCACCGGGAGCTCACAACTTTCCCAGGTATGGATGTTCAGGGAAGTCCCTGCACCTTCTCCCGGCCCCCTCCTCCTGTCATGAGCTTCAGCAGCTGAAAGAGGCATCTTCTTTATTTCCCCCAGTCCATTGCCCAACACCTGGTATCCTGACCTCTGGTAGCTCTTATGTGCAGATCCCATGCTCAGACATGCTGGTGTGCAGTTTGGAAGTTTTTTGTTGACTTTTAGATGTTAAGCTTATTGTTATTTCAAGGGAAGAGATCTGAGGACGTCTCTCACTCTGCCATGTTTCCTGCTTATTCACATAACTGAATTTTGCATTTTAGTTTTGTGTCCTGAAACTTTACTGAATTTGTTTATTAACTTTTTCTGCATCAATTGAGATAATAATGTATGTTTTCTCCTTCATTTTTATGTAATATTTTACATTGATGGATTTCTTGTATTAAGCCACTTGCATTTCTTGGATAAATCCCAAATGGTCATGGTATATAATCCTTTTAACATGGTATTGAATTCAATTTTCCAATATTTTGTTGAAAACTTTTGCATCTATGTTGATAAGGTATATTTTTCTATAGTTTTCTTTTTTGTGATATCTTCATTAGGATAATGCTAGCCTCATACAAAGAGTTAGGGAGTTTTCTTTCCTCTTCAATTATTTGGAAGAGTTTTAAAAAGATTGGTCTTAATTACTCTTTAAATGTTTGGCAGAATTCACCAGGGAAATCATCAGGTCCTGGGCTTTTCTTTGTTAAGTGTTGTTTTGTTCCATTTTTATTTGTTTGTTTTTACTAATTTAATCTCTTTATGATTCAGAATTTCTTTCTTCTTTAGCCAGTTTTGGTAATTTGTAAGAATCTAGGGATTTACCCATGTCATCCAGATCATTTAATTTGTTGTCATATGATTTTCACAGTATTCTCTTATAATCCTTGTTATTTCTGTAAATTTGGTGATAATGTTCCAATTTTCATTTCTAATTTTAGTTATTTGCTTTTTCTTTCATTTTTTTCTGTCAGTCTACCTAAAGATTTGTCAATATTGTTGATATTTTCGAAGAATCTACTTTTGGTTTCTTTGATTTTCTCTATTATTGTTTTGTTCTCTATTTTGTTTATCTCTAACATTATTATTTCCTTCTCTCTGATACCTTTGCATTAACTTGCTATTCTTTTTCTAGTTATTTGAGGTTTAAAGTTGTTATTGATTTGAGATTTTCCTTTTTTTTAAATGTAGGAGCTTAAAATTATAAATTTCCTCTTAAAAAAAGGACTCACTCAGATACGGTTTCTGTTCATTTTTTTTTCTATGAATGAGCCATACATTCCTGTTTCTTTGTATACCTTGTGACTTTTTGTTGAAAACCAGACATTGCATATTGTAATGTTATGTAACTGAAAATAATATTATCCCCCTTCTGCAGGGTTTGCTGATTTTGACTGGAGAGGCTGTAGTTGTCTACTTGTTTAATGACTTTTCCAAACTATGTTTTGCAAAGATGGTCTTCCTTGCTATGTATGTTCAGTGAAGATTCTGTTTTTCACTTGTGTTCAACTAGTGTTTTGAGAGAGATTTCCTTGAACTCCAGAATACAGGCATGTGTGCGCGTGCGCGCGCACACACACACACACACACACACACACACCCCAACATAAAAAAGTCCACCACTTCCAGTCTTTGTTTATATGCTGGGACACTCTTTCAATGATTAATCAGACAGTTTACAGCTCTGGCTTAGCCTTAACTTTCACCCTACACTGAGCTCAGAGAACAGAGAGGTGAAAGCTTAGGGTCTTCTTAGGTATTTTCCTAACACTCCTCTGTCCTTTGGAATAAATGTGGCTTTCTAAATTTCCCAGCATATGTGGGTGCTTTTGACTATCCTACTTTCCAGAAAAAAACTCTCTCCCCAAATATTCTCCCAGGCTTTAGGCAGTCTATCATTTGTCTCAACTACAATCTTTTGCCTCAGGTGGGTTCAGGGTTTTCATTTGCCTTGCAATGTTTTTGAACAAAGTCTACCATTTTTCTGCCTGAATGATTTCTGAGTTAGGTGAAACAGTGATAACTGCCTTGCATCAGTACTTCGGGGTGTCGTAGATACTTTAGAACAAATAAAAACAATAATTCTCAGATAAGATATGCTGTGCTCTCTCTAGAAACAGGGACCAGGGTCTTACACAAGGAGTGGCAATTACTCTCTTCAAGACTGCAGCTGAACGGGAAGGGGGTGGATTTATTTCTGGGCTCTCTATTCTGTTCCATTGATCAATGAATCTGTTTTTATGCCAAACCATGTTGTTTTGCTTACTGTAGTCTTCTAGTATAGTTTGATATCAGGTAGTGTGATATCTCCAAATTTGTTCTTCGTTCTCAAGATTGCCGTGGCTATTCAGGGTCTTTTATGGTTCCATATAAATTTTAGGATTATTTGTTCTAGCTCTCTGAAAAATGCCATTGGTATTTTGATAGGGATTGCATTGAATCTATAGATTGCTTTGGGTAGTATGGCCATTTTAATGATGTTGATTCTTCCTACCCATGAGCACGGTATATGCTTACATTTACTTGTAGTTTTTTCAATTTCTTTTTTCAATGGCTTATAATTTTCTGAGAAAAGGTCTTTTACCTTGGTTAATTTGATTCCCAGGTATTTTATAGTTTTTGATGTAATTGTAAATGGGATTGTTTTCTTCATTTCTCTTTCTGAAAGTTCATCATTGGTGTATAAAAATGCCGCTGACTTCTGAATATTTATTTTGTAAAAATCCTCAACAAAATACTTTACTGAATTCATTGATCGGTTCTAACAGTTTTTTGGTGGACTCTTTAGGGTTCTCTCTATATAGTATCATATCATCAGCAAATAACAAGAGTTTTACTTCTTCCTTTCCAATTCAGATGCCTTTTATTTCTCTTTCTTGTCTTATTGCTGTGGCTAAGACTTCCAATACAGTGTTGAAAAGGAATGTTAAAAGTGGGCATCCTTGTCTTGTTCCTGATCTTAAGGAAAATGCTTTTAGCCTTTCCCCATTGAGTATATTAGCTGTTGTTTTGTCATATATGACCTTTATTATGTTGAAGCATGTTTCCTCTATTCCTATTTTGCTGAGAGTTTTTATCATAAATAGATGCTGGATTTTGTCAAATGCTTGTTATGCATCTATCGATATGATCATATGGTTTTTATCTTTCGATTTGTTAATGTGGTATATCACATTAATTGATTTGCAGATATTTAACCAATCTTGCATCTCAGGAATAAATCTAACTTGGTCATGGTGTATGATATTTTTAATGTCTTGCTAAATTTGGTTTGCTAATATTTTGTTGAGGATTTTTGCATCAATGTTCATAAGAGATATCAGCCTGTAGTTTTCTATTTTTGTAATGACTTTGTCTGGTTTTGGAATCAAGGTAATGGTGGCCTCGTGAAAGGAGTTAGAGAGCCTTCCTTCCTATTGAATTTTTTAGAATAGTTTGAGAAAAATAGGTGTTAATTCTTTAAATGTTTGGTAAAATTCACCTATGAAGCCATGTAGTCCAGAACTTTTGTTTTGGGGGAGGTTTTTTATTATTTATTCTATTTCATTGGTGGTAACTGGTTAGTTGAGATTTTCTGTTTGTTCTTGACTCAGTCTTTGGAGACTGTATGTTTCTAGGAATATGTACATTTCTTCCAGATTGTCCAATTTGTTGGCGTATAATCACTCATAGTATTTTCTTATGATCCATTGTATTTCTGTGGAGTCCGTGGTTATTTCTCCTCTTTCATTTCTGATTTTATTTATTCGAGTCTTCTCTCTTTTTTCCTTGATGAGTCTGGCTAAGGGTCTGTCAATTTTGTTTGTCCTTTCAAAGAATCAGCTCTTGGTTTCATTAATCTTTTGTATCGTTTTTCTAGACTCTATTTATTTCCGCTCTGATCTTCTTTATTTCCTTCCTTCTATTCACTTTGGGCTTTGTTTGCTGTTCTTTTTCTAGTTCTTTTAATTGTAAGGTTAAATTGTTTATTTGAGCATTTTCTTGTTTCTTGAGGTAGGCCTGTATTGCTATGAATTTCCCTCTTAGGACTGCTTTTGCTGTGTCCCATAGGTTTTGAGTAGTTGTGTTTTCATTTTCATTTGTCTCTAGGTATCTTTTGATTTCTTCCTTGATCTCATTAATAACCCATTCATTGTTTAGTAGCATGTTATTTAGCCTCCATGTGTTTTTTTTTTATTTTCCAGTTTTTTTTCTTGTAGTTGATTTCTAGTTTCATACCATTGTGATTGGAAAAGATGGTTAATGATATTCAATCTTCTTAAATTTATTGAGACTTGTTTTGTGTCCTAACATGTGATCTATCCTTGAAAATGTTCCATGTGCACTTGAGAAGAATGTATATTTTTCTGCTGTAGGGTAAAATGCTCTGAAAATATCTATTAAGTCCATCTGGTCTAGTGTGTCTTTTAGGCCCATTGTTTCCTAGTTGATTCTTTGCCTGGAAGTTCTGTCCATTGGTGTCAATGTGGTGTTAAAGTTTCCTACTATGAGTGTGTTACTGTTGATCTCTCCTTTTATGTCCAATAATTGCTTTACATATGTAGGTGCTCCTATGTTGGGTGCGTATATTTTTACTAGAGTTATGTCATCTTGATTTATCAATCCCTTTATCATTATGTAATGCCCTTCTTTGTCTCTTGTTAAAGCCTTTGTTTAAAAGTCTTTTATCTGATATAAGTATCGCTACCCCAACTGTTTTTTCATTTCCATTTACGTGAAATATCTTTTTTCCATCCCTTTACTTTCAGTCTATGAGTGTCATTTGATCTGAAGTGGGTCTTTTCCAGACGACATATGCATGGGTCTTGTTTTCTTATTCATTCGGCTACTCGATGTCTTTTGATTGGAGCATTTAATACATTTACATTTAAAGTGATTACTGATAGGTACATAGTTACTGCCATTTCATTTTCGTATTTGTTTGTTCTATTTTCTTTTTCACCCCTTCTCTTTTTACAGTACTCTCTTTAACATTTCTTGTAATACTGTTTTTTTTTTTGACGAATTCTTTAAGCTTTTCCCTGACTGGGAAGCTCTTTATCTCACCTTCCATTTTAATCAAAAGCCTTGCTGGATAGAGTATCTTTTTCATAACTTTGAATATTTCTTGCCATTCCCTTCTGGCCTGCAAAGTTTCCATTGAAAAGTCAGCAGACATTCTTATGGGGGTACCCTTGCGGTAATCAGCTTCCTTTCTCTTGCTGTTTTTAAGATTCTCTATTCGTCTTTGACCTTTGTCATTTTAATTATGATGTGTCTTGGTGTGAGTCTGTTTGAATTCCTCTTGTTTGGGACTCTTTGTGCTTCCTGAACTTGTATGTCTAATTCCTTTGCCAACTTAGGGAATTTTTCTGCCATTATTTCTTCAAATAGATTCTCAATCCCTTGCTCTCTCTCTTCCTCTTCAGGTACTTCTATGATTCGGATATTTTTATGCTTCATGTTGTCCCAGAGGTCTCTTAAACTATCCTCATTTTACAATTCATTTTTTCTTTTTGTTGTTCTGATTGAGTGTATTCTGCTACTTTGTCTATCTTCTACTTTGTCCAATCTATTATTGAATCCTTCTAGTGTATTCTTCGTTTCAGTTATTGTATTCTTCATTTCTGTCTGGTTCTTTTTTATGATTTCTATGTCTTTTTTTATTATAGCCTTTTTTTTAATAAACTCTTTTTTTTTTGTCTATTTTGCATGTTGGAGTTCCACACATTTTCTTAGGAGAAAGAGTTCCATGACCGAAACAAAGATTGAAAGCCACAGCTCTAATCTAAATTCTTCATTTCAAAGATGAAGAAATGGAGGTCCAGAAAGG
This sequence comes from Pteropus vampyrus, assembly GCF_000151845.1. Taxonomy (NCBI): domain Eukaryota; kingdom Metazoa; phylum Chordata; class Mammalia; order Chiroptera; family Pteropodidae; genus Pteropus; species Pteropus vampyrus. The sequence goes on along the minus strand of NW_011889025.1, from coordinate 2,933,928 downwards.
TCCAGCAATCCATTCAAAGTTTTACTGCTAATGTTTAGCTAAGCCATGAAGTGTTGAAGAGAGAGTACATATTGCCTTGTGGTATCTCTGCTTCTGCCAAGTGCCAAATATGTACTGGAGACAAATCATATGGTGAGCAAAATCACAGGGAAGATCTGGTGGACAGGGACTATTTTCCATGAGATACTGGATTTAAATTGGCCTATGGCCTCTGTTGAGGATTTCAAGAGTTGGAAGGGGAGGTTTTCCTATTAGAGGTACAGTCTGAGTAGAGGTGCAGGGGCATGATTCATTCAGAATGCTTTTCCACTCATTTGTGGTAATGGTGCCAGTTACGTATCTCTCCTTCTCACAAAAATTTGATTCCCATTCTGACAAAATCTGTTTCTATTGACCCTTTCTGAATTACATCAGTCCTGGAGGATGAAATCTGCTTTGATATAAACCCTAATTAAGCTGCAGTTTTTACAATTGTCTTGATCAGTTCATTCTTATTTTTATCTCCAATAGCAAGCTTGGATATTAAATATTAAATCTTATCAAATATTCTAAAACTATATCAATAAATAAATCTTACCAAATATACTGAAATGCCAAACTTTACAGGGCTTTTTTATTTTGTTTCGCTACACTTTTCTCATAATATCTATACATAATTGTGTTGAATTGTTGTAACCACAAAAATCATTCCTCTTAGAAGACACTGTATCTCTATTACTATTTTAAAGACATAAAAGAAAGCAAGAGATTGATGCTGCTTTTGATATAAGTAGCATCAGCAAAGATTATAATAAATTATTTTTGATTAAAAGAAAAAAATGTTGGGAGTTTATATTATTGCTCATTAACAATTATTGAGTTGGTTGACTCTTTATAGCACACCTATAGCATTTATCACAATCATCTGTCTCACTATAAAATGCAAGTAATACAGAGGAAATGACTTCCCGAAAGCCATGCCACAAATAAATTATTGAGTCAGGATTACAGTTTTGGTCTTTTAATTCTTAACGAAGCTTTTTTTCTCCAAAATCACTGTAATTTGAAACATTTTCTCAAGTATAATAAGACTGCTTAAACTTTTCTTCATCTTTTCTCTTGCTATTTATGAAGCAGCCAATGTGAAAGTACAAATATATTAGTCGGGGTTCTCCAGAGAAACAAAAACTGTAATATAATAGGATGGATATATATATGTATGTGTGTGTGTGTGTGTGTGTGTGTGTGTGTGTGTACACACACACACACACACACACACACACACACACACACGCATTTACAAGTCAGAAAGCTAGAAATGCAGGAGAGTCCATGGTATAGTTCTGGTCCAAGTTCAAAGGCCTGAGCATGAGGAGAGCCAATGATGTAAGTCATCATCCAAAAGCTGGGCAGGCTAAAAACACAAGAAGAGTCAAAGTTTTTGTTCTAGCCTAAAATCAGGAAAAAACTGATATTCAGCTCAGTTGGGCAGGAGTTTCTTCTTACTTAGGGGAGGGTCAGCCTTTTTGTTCTCTTCAGACCTTCAACTGATTAGATAAGGGCCATTCACATTAGGGAGGGCAATCTTTATTACTCAGTCTACCAATTCAAATGTTAATCTCATCCAAAAATACCCTCTCAGACACACTCAGAATAATGTATGAACAAACATTTGGGCACTCATGGTCCAGTCAAATTGACACATAAAATTAACTATCTCAGCAGGGATAGGGGAAACTCTTGTCTCCTTATCAGGGGAGATAGTCCTCTCTCTTTCTGCTCATAGATGGACCAGCATTTTCAAGAAGGTTAAGGTTTGTTTTTAAGATGATCTAGACTGAATGAAGCTTCCAAAACCAGAATTCTCATAAAAGATATTTCTAGGGATTGAGGACACACTGTCCCTAGCTCTATAAATAAAAGAAGGGTATAAAATTACTAGTTCAAACTGCCCTCAGTTCCTTTGAAAATTTTATTTTATTTGAACTGGTCTCACCTAGCATTTCCCCTTCTGTTGGGGTTGGTGGGGTTCGGAGTCAAGGGTATGAGGATGTCAGGCAAAGGAGACATGAGCTACATGTCTCCTTGTATATGTATATGTATATGTATATGTATATGTATATGTATATGTATATGTATATGTATATGTATACACATATACATATATATGTATATATATGTATATGTATATGTGTATATATATTACAGAACCAGAATATAAGAACACATCAGGAAAATAGTCCAGTCCAGGGAGTTAATGGAAACTGCAAGTCAGAATAAAATAATAGACCAGAACCAGGTAGATAATCCATAGAAGATACCAGAAGCTAGATAGCAAGGCAAGTCCAAGGAAAGACTCAGAATAGCAGAAGCTGACAAAAGGATCCAGAGAGAAGAAGACTTGGAAATAAACTTCTGTCTCTGGTATGAAGGCCCTTTTTCACAGGAGGCTGGGGACCTGTTTGCCAAGATCTGGCCAATCCAGTACCAATACATGGCTGCAAGTCACAGAATCAGGATCTTTGTCAGAAGGACCCGCCAAGGACTCTAAGAAACCCCCAGAGGCAGGTGGGAGTACATGTATATTAGTCAGGATTCTTCAGAGAAACAAAAACAGTTTGGGAACAGATTTCAGTGGCAGGTAGGAGAATTACAAAGAGAAGGCCAAGAAGGAAGGAAATAGTAAAGAATTTTAATGTAACTAAACCCTGTTTTTTAACAAATCTTCCCCAATCCCCAAAGATGGGTTTAATAGCAAGTTCACTATAGTATTAGAATCGTGCCACATAAATGCTAAACAATAAGAAGGTAGAAAATGCTAGTCTTGCTGTCATTAAAATTCATAGCAGTTAATCTTGCTCCAGTAAAATATTATTTCCAGTAAACCTCACGGCAATTAACATATTTTTTTTTCTTTTCCTGAACTCAAGCCAAGTTTGAAGGCCTTACCAACCTATTTTGTGTGTGTGTGTGGTTATAATTTTGGAAATACTGTAAACTTTTCTTTTTCTCACAGCTATGCCTTTTCTAGATTCCATACTCCCACTCCGTGGCAATTACACTGCAAAGTGATATATAGGTATTGGTTGCAATATCCTATCTGAAATAATGAGTGAAGGCACTCATTCATTCATTCAACACATGTATTAAGTTTCTACTATATGCCACGCATTTTTCTAGGCACTAGCGATCTAGCAGTGTATCTCATCAAGCCTGTGTTCTTGTGAATTCCTAATGCGCTGTTTGGAAGGCTTGATAAGAAGGACTTTTGACCTATTCTGGTACACACATGAAGAATCAGCTTTACACTGTAAACAGAAGCTCTTTTCTCCCTGTCATCCTTTAATGGCTTAATGGAGAGCTGAGTCTTAGAAAAGTACTCCTATTCTCCATCAAATATGACAGAGGAGTAGCATAAATGGAAATCTGAGTGTGGCTTAGAATATCTAATTCTTTCAGTATAAATACAGTATCTTCTCCCACTAATCTGTTAAACCTTTTATCTACTCTAAAATGTATACCTTTAGTGGTTACCAGAGGGTAGGGGGTGGAGAAAGAGGGGAGAGGCAGATGGGGTAAAGGGGGTCAAATATAAAGGGGGAGGGGGAGGGTTAAGTGGGTAAAGGGAATCAAATATATGATACCTGAAGGAAACTGGACTTTGGGTGGTAATCATACAATATAATATACAGATGTCAAATTATAATGTACACTTGAAAATTACATAATTGTATTAACCAATGTTACCCCAATAAACTTAATAAAAATATAAATTTAAAAATTTTTTAAATAAATAAATAAATAAAATATATACCTTCACTCTACTCATTATGCTGAAGCCAGACCCCTTAGGGCCATCATTCAGAATCTAGAAACATATACTGAATACTCATTAAGTGCTATGTATTGGCTAGACACTCTTATATAATTATTCCATTTATTCCTTACAACAACCATGTAGGAAATGAAGAATAGGTATTTCTAACCTTCCTAAACTTCAGGTTTCACAGAAAGTTGTGTCAATGACTTTCCCAAGGTCAAAAAGCTAGTTAAGTAGTCCATTTGGAATATGAAAATGCTTCTTTTGACTCCATGGCCCTTGCCCCCCAGTGTCCTTATGGGGACTTTTTTCCCATATCAGTCCCCTTATGTGCATGATACATAGCCACAAACATAGCACACACAGTAGCCTTAGTCCCTGGAGCAGGTATATTCAATCATCTTGAGTAGTAGTGATTATTTCCTTTAGATTCCACATTTGCATGGTGACACCAAGGGGGAGCAGGGAAGTAGTGGTGATAGTGAAAGATTCATTCAGTAACAGTGATGGAGAGTCTACACTTCTTTTCCTATTCAGTTTAGGATTAGGAAATCGGAGATCTGTGCAGTTTCACAACAGAGATTAATGCAAGAATGGAATAGTAGCCTTAGATATCTGTGTGAATGGTGAAAATTATGAATATTCTATTTACCATTGGTGGTGGAAAAATATTTCAATTTTGATTTGGCCACAAGGAGTTAAATAGAAGTAACTAAACTGATCATCTGGAGGTCTTTCTGTATTGTTTTTGTTTGCTTTCTTTTTGTTGTTTTTTACTTACCTATCACATTTATCTTGTGGGTTGGCACAGTGGACACCATCTAATACTGCAATTCCAGAAGGTTTCCTGCACCACCAAGTCAGTTCTCAATTATATGTAAAAATGGCATGGGCAGAAAAACAAAAGACATGAATAAGTGTCACAAAATTCCCCACAACCCAGTAGAATCGATAGTATGTTTCTACCCCAACTCCTAATAGACCCTTCCTTGAAAATTCAAACAATAAGAAAGTAAACTGATTTTCTGCCAGTTCCTTCTATCCTCTTGTGACCCTGTGATAGAGGTGATAATAAGGATAAAGATACTAAAGGCCAGAAGTGAAATCATCAATGTGAATTAAATACACAGTCACCCAGAAAAATGGAAAAACAAATCCAAAATGGCTCCATGAACCTTCTAGTTAAAGTTCCAGGGTTTGGTGTAAACCAAGATACAAGATCAATTCCTTCATTTGGTTATTTAGAAATATTTAGGAAGCACTACTCCGTGGCAGGCAGTCGGGACACCATGGTGAGCAAAACAAAATATCTGCCCTCACGGAGCTGACAGTCTAGTACAGCATGGTCTAACAGAAATATAACGCAATCCACATTTTTTATCTGAAATTTTCTAGTATCCACTTTTAGAAAAGTTAAAAAAAAACATATGAAATTAATTGTAATATATTTTATTTGATCCAATATATACAAAATATCATCTTAACATGTGATCAATATACTGAATTATTAATGAGGTTTTATGTTCTCTTTTTGTATTAACTCTTCAAAATCTGGTATATATTTTACCCTTACAAAACATCTCATTTCAGACTAGCCACATTTTAAGCACTTGATAATCACATGTGGCTCATGGCTACTAGATACTATGACATGCTGTGATAATTTTTTATGCTATGAGAATTACTGAGGGCTGTGTAAACATGAAGACAAGATGTTGAACTCAGACCAGGGGAGAGGAGAAAACAAGGAAGGCTTAATAAGTGTTAACCAGACGAATGGTGGGTAAAAGGGCGTTCCAGGATGAGGCAATGGCATAAGAACTGGCAGTGTGAGAAGGATGAGTATGCTCAAGGCCAGAGGAAGGAAAGCAGAGCATTGCCAAAGAACCGCAAGTATTTCAGACACTACTGGAGTGTGGACAGGAGAGGAAGAAGAAAGGCCCAATGCCTCCCGTGGACACAGCCTGCTTATCCACTCTGTTAGCACTGCCTCTTCCTACCTAGGATGGTAACTCATAAGCAAATCCTGCCCAGTACTTTCTCTCCTTGGAAATGATACTCTCTAAATCCCTCCTCCCAAGGGTATCTTATGCTTCAGACTCTGTTAAATAGCTTAATCTTCCCATAATATTCATGGCAATCACCCAAGGAAAAAGCTTTCCTGGGGCCCAAAATAGTGGTTTTGCAGTGCCCCAGATACTTAGGTTATGTTGCCACCACTGTATACTTCTCTGACTGCTTCAGAAGTCTCTCTTCCTCCATAAAATTAATGATAATGATTACAACAGCTGACATATAATATGTCAAGCTAAGTACTTTACATGTATTATGTCTTAACTATCACAACTCTCTATATTAGACTCTTTTGTTACTTCTTGTTTATAAGCAGGAACTGAAGCTTAGAGCGGTGAAGTGATTTGTTCAAGGTAATGAAGCTGATAAGGGGTACAGTTGGAATTTAAAATCAAGGGGTCTGAATTTGGATGTTTAGCATTAAGCTATGGTGCATCTTCACCTCCCTGTACACACACACACACACGTATGCACACATTTGCATGCTCATGCACATACAGCAAAAGCTTAGCCTTGAGAAATACATATTCAGGTTGGACCAAGCTCTCAAGAAGGTGAGCTGGTGGTCATTCTTGTGAAGGGACCTTAGAGGATGGAGAGCATCTGTTTTTTGTGGCCTTAAGGTACTAAGATGTAGGGCCAAGAAGAGTATCAGAACCGACCTTCCAACTCTGCTTTCTGAGTACCCTTGGCTAAGCCAGCATTTATGCCAGCTCATCCCTACTTTGGGCTATACAAGAGAAAAATTAGTAAGGAAGAATGATTATAATAAAGTTGGCATTATTAACTCTCTCTCTCTCTCTCTCTCTCTCTCTCTCTCTCTCTCTATCACACACACACACACACACACACACACACACACACACACACTAACCTCCTAGAGATGCTTCTTTACATGGTGTAATGTAATCAGTGTCTCAGAGCTGCTGAACTCATTTACCCGCTCTGTTCTTGTCTTTGACCCAGTAGAGAAGAGGAAATGGATGGCAAATGCAGGAGCAGCATTGCTAGCCATTCCAAGCCAACACAGTGACTAACCAGTTCTCTCCCAACCTCATCATCCCTGTCTAGCTACCCACCCCCACCCCACATCTTTGTGGAGAATAATTAAGCTTGCAAGCACTGGGCAGTGTTAGCTAAAGCTGACTGTGATATTCAAAAAACAATCCAAAATATTATTCTTTCTGTTCTGCTGCTCAGGATTAGTAATGGCTTTGTTTTGTTTTGTTCTGCTTTTTTAGTATCTGTGATCTCTAATTTGTCCTGGTGCTTCACAATGTACCTGTTCCTCTTTAAATGGTATAAAACAGTTCTAAACATGCCAGGCAGAGATGGAGGCAGACACCCAAACTGTACAGAGACTGAATTAAGATAAACATCCTAATGATTTAACTATTTCTTCAGCCTCTGACTCTCTCCTATTATCCTGGAGAACATTTGTTTAGTTTCCCTAATGCAGTCTTTCATTTGTCTTTGCAATGGACACTTGGTAACTTTGGTATCAATCTCCTTGACACAGCTGTGTGTGTGTGTGTACACCCTTACAGTGTGAAAATTGTCATGAAGATTGAAGGTAAAAAGAGAAAATCACCCATTACAATGATCTTCTAAGGGGCACTAGGTGAAGAGAATTGTGTCCCTTCCCTTGACATCACTAGTTTGCAAAGCGTGGTCCCTGAAACAACAGCATCCATATCACTTAGGAATTTTTTAGAAATCTAGATTCTCAGGCTCCAACATGGTACTATTAAATCAGAAACTTGAGGAATAAGGCCATAAGCTTTTATGATTCAGGTGATTCTGATGTTAATGTTTCAGAACCACTGCTTTACCAAATCACTTCTAAAGTAAATCTCATAGAGGAAACGTCAGAAACATGACAGAGTGAGAGATGTCCCCAGATCTCTCCCCTTGAAACAACAATAATCTGAACATTTAAAACTCAACAACAACAACAGCAACAACAACAAAAAAAACATCAAAACTGCACATCAGCACGTCTGAGTGCGGGATCTGCACATAAGAACTACCACAGGTCAGAACTCCCCGGGTGTCGGGTCGTGGACTAGGAGAAACAAAAAACTGCCTTTCCCAGCTGGCGCTCCCTGTAGGAGGAGGGGGGAAGTGAGAAGGTACAGCGAATTTCCTGAATAGCCCTGCGTGGGAAAGCAGGGCCCAGTCATCAGGGCAGAAAGCAGAGAAGCGGGGATGGTACAGGAGTGGGAACGGCAGAGAAACAAGTTGATTTTTTCCAGCTCTGGTTGCAAAATTTAGGCTGAGCCACAGCCCACATCCCCCAAATCCTCCAAGACTGAAAAACACAGAACCCTAGGGTTTTCTGAAGAAATGCTACTGAGACTGAGGGTAGTGAACTTGATGAAACATCTATAAGAAAAAAAACAGGCATTATTAAGGCTTTATATAAAGCAGGGATCCAAGAGGCTTAGACACCACCTACTGGAAACCAAAAGAAAAGTGCCTTTTTGCAACAGGCTAGAGACCGTTATATAATAAATCCTTCTGAAATAAAAGCAGAATACAATTCCATTAATGTCCAGGTGGAGAAATAGTCCATTAAACACCATGGACAAACAAGGTGACAAGGCATCTCAAAAAGAAAGAGAAAAATCTCCAGAAAATAAGCTTACAGACATAGAAATGTGACTTAAATGCTAGAGAATTCAGGATGGTACTTCTAGAAATACTCGGTGAGATCCAAAATGATTCATATCAACAATTTCAAGAACTGAAAAAACAACTGGATGAGGAGAATGAGTTCTTTAGCAAGGAGATTGAAACCCTCAAAAACAACAGAATAGATCTTCTGAAGATAAAAAAAAAAGAACACTGCAGGAGTTGAAAAATGAAATAGCAAGCTTGGGAAATAGAGTCGACCAAATGAAGGAAAGGATCAGTGATGCTGATGACAAAATCTAGAAGTAGATCAGAAGTAAGAAGGGAGAAACTGAAGAATGAAAAATAATGAAAGAGAAATACAAGAGCTAGCTGATACCATCAAGAATAATAATAATGGGGATAAGGCAAGGAAAAGGACCAGGAACTTAAAAGCATTTTCAGACAAATAGCTGATGAGAATTTCCCAAATGTAAGGAATGAGCTGGAGCTTGGAATTCAAGAAGTCAACAGAACACCCAATTATCTCAACCCAAAAAGGCCTTCGCCAAGACACATTGTATTAAAATTATCAAAAATCAACAACAAAGACTGAATTCTCAGAGTAGCCAGGGAGAAGAAAACAGTAACTTATAAAGGGAAACCCATTGGAAAACCATTGGACTTCTCGACAAAAATGTTACAAACCAGAAAGCAGTGGAATCAAATATTCAAAATATTAAGTGAAAGGAACTACCAGGTTAGAATAATGTATCCAGTTAAGCCCTCCTTTAGATATGAAGGAGAAATTAAGAGCTTTCCAGATATACAAAAATTGAGGGAATTCTCCACTACAAGGCCTATACTACAGGAAATACTGAAAGGGGTCAGCTCACCTAAAACAAAATGACAAAAAAAAAAAAAAAGAAACACAATTAGGAATAAGGTGACTATCAGGCAACTACAAGCAGAGAGTGCAACCCTTACTAAAAATAGGGCATTATAAGCTTAAATAATAAAAAGAGAATTGTTATAAAAGTATAGTAATGTATATTCAACATACGTAGGGACAAATGGAGACAACAATGACTGAAAAGGAGGGTTCAAAGATCCAAATTCGCAAAGGGGAATGGAGATAAGGCACGCGCAGAAGAAAATGGACAACTGTATATATGTAATTATTCTTTACATATTCGTAATGTTAACCACACAGAGAAGATTCAGAACTGAAATATATAACATAACACAAGAAGAACCAGAGGTAAAACCCACGAAAGTCAACCAAAATAAAGAACACAGAAACACAAGAACAAGGAAGCAATAGAAACATCGAGCTACCAGAAAGCGAAAGATAGAATGGCTATAAGAAGACCTCATATTTCAATAATCACCCTAAATGGAAATAAACTGAACTCACCAATAAAGGCAAAGAGTTGCAGAATAGATCAAAAAGAAAACCTAACCATATGCTGCCTCCAGGAGACACATCTCAGTTTCAAAAAATATATAGAGACTCAAAGTGAAAGGGTGGGAAAAGATATTTCAAGCAAATGGCATTCTGAGAAAAGTGGGAGTAGCAGTGCTAATATCAGATGAAATAGACTTCAAAATAAAAAAGGTAAAGAAAGATACTGAGGGACACTTCATAATGGTAAAAGGAATCATGCACCAAGAAGACATAACACTTATTAATATCTATGCTCCCAATCAGGGAGCCCCGAAATATGTAAAGTAATTACTAATAGGACCAAAGGGAAAAACAGACTGAAACACTATCGTAGTAGATGAGCTAAATACCCCACTGTCAGATATGGATAGATCATCCAAACAGAAAATCAATAAGGAAATAACATCCTTAAATAACACATTAGACCAACTGGATATAATTGACATTGAAAAAGACTTTCATCCGAAAACAGCTGGTTATACATTCTTCTCTAGTGCACATGGAACACATACTGGGACACAGAGATAGCCTCAACAAATATAAGAGGGTTGAAATCCTATCAACCATATTCTCTGATCATAATGTTTTAAAACTGGAGATCATCTTTAAAAGGAAATGGGGAAGAACCACAAATATATGGAGATTAAACAACATACTACTGAAGAATGATTGGGTAAGAGAAGAAATAAAAAGAGAGATCTAGAGATACATAGAAATGAATGATAATGATAGTACAACATATCAAAACTTTTGGGACATGGCAAAAGTGGTCATAAGAGGAAAGTTCATATCATTACACGCCTATCTCCAAAACAACAACGAGCCCAAATAAACAACCTAATGCTTCATCTTTAAAAAAGTAGAAAAGGAAGAACAAATAAAGCCTAAAGTCGGCAGAAAGAAAGAAATCAAAACTAGAGGAGAAAGAAATGAAATTGAAAACAAACAACAACAAAAAAAATAGAAAAAATAAATGCAACAAAGAGCTTTGAGAAGGTTAATAAAATTGACAAACCCCTGGCAAGACTTACTAAAGAAAAAAGAGAAAGGACACAAATAAACAAAATCAGAGATGAAAAAGGGGAAATTACAACTGACATCACAGAAATACAAAGGATCATACAAGAATACTATGAAAAAGTATATAACTCCAATTTTAACCTAGAAGAAATGGCCCAGCACTTAGAAAAATATGACCTTCCTAGACAGAATCAAGAACTGGAAAATCTAAATAGACTGATCAGCAGCATAGAAATGGAAACAGTCATCAAAATCCTACCAAAAAGTAAAAGTCCAGGACCAGATGGCTTCACCAATGAATTCCACCAAACATTCAAAGATTTATTCCCCATTTTCCTCAAACTGTTCCAAAAGATCAAAGAGGAGGCAATATTTCTCAGCTAATTTTATGAGGCCCATATTGCCCTGATACCAAAACCTGGTAAAGATAACACAGAAAAATAAAACTACAGACTGATCTCTCTCATGAACACAGATGTAAAACTGCTAAAAAAGACACTAGTGAACCAAATACGGTAACATATTTAAAAGATTATATATCACGATTAAGTTGGTTTCATCCTAGGGGCACAGGGATGGTTCAACATATGCAAATCAATTCACGTGATACACCACATAAACAAATTAAAAAATAAGAATCATATGATCGTATCAATAGATGCAGAAAAAGCCTTCAAGATACAGCATCCATTTATGACCAAAATACTTAACAAAATTGGTATAGGAGGAAAATATCTTAACATAATAAAGGTCATCTATGACAAACCCTCAGCCAATATTATACTGAATGATGAAAAACTAAAAACATTTCCTCTAAGATCAGGAACAAGGCAAGGCTGTCCACTATCGCCACTGTTATTCAATATAACAATCAGGCAAGAGAAAGATATAAAAGGTATCCAAATAGGAAACGAAGTAGTCAGACTGTCACTATTTGCGGATGACATGATTCTCTATATAGAAAATCCTAAACATGCCTCAAGAATACTACTAGAAACAATAAGCAAATACAGTAAAGTTTCTGGATATAAAATCAATGTTCGACCCCATTTACCCCATCTACCTCCTCCCTCCTACCCCACCCCACTAGTAACCATTAGTCTATAGTCCTCTGGTAACCACTAGCCTATAGGCCATGTCCATGAGTCTCTGTTTGTTTGTCCTGTTCATTTGTCGCTTTTAGGTTTATATCCCATGTATAAGTGACATAATGTGTTTTCAACTTTTTCTGGCTTATTTCGCTTAGCATGATTATCTCGAGGTCCATCCATGTTGCCACAAATGGCAGTATTTCATCTCTTTTCATGGCTGAGTAATATTTCATTGTATATATGTACCACAGCTTCGATTTGCGTTTGTTGAACACCACTTAATCGTGGTGTATAATCTTTTTAATATGTTGCTATATTCAGTTTGCTAGTATCTCACTTAGGATTTTTGCATCTGTGTTCATGAGAGTTATTGGTCTGTAGTTTTCTTTTCTTGAGTTATCTTTACCAAGTTTTGGTATCAGGGTAATATTAGCCTCATAAAATGAGTTGGGAAGTATTGCTTCCTCTGCGATATTTTGGAAGAGTTTGAGGAGAATAGGTATTAAATATTCTTTGAATGTTTGGTAGAATTCACTGGTGAAGCCATCTGGTCCTGGACTTTTACTTTTTGGTAGGTTTTTGTTGATTGTTTCCATTTCCATGCCGCTGATCGGTCTATTTAGATTTTCCAGTTCTGCTAGATTCTGTCTAGGAAGGTATAATTTTCTAAGTACTGGTCCATTTCTTCTAGGTTATTAAATTTGGTATTATATACTTTTTCATAGTATTCTTGTATGATCCTTTGTATTTCTGTGATGTCAGTCATAATTTCCCCTCTTTCATCCCTGATTTTGTTTATTTGTGTCCTTTTTTTTTAGTGAGTTTAGCCATGGGTTTGTCAATTTTATTAACCTTCTCAAAGCTCTTTGTTGCATGTATTTTTTCTATTGTTTTTGTTTGTTTGTTTTCAATTTTATTTATTTCTGCTCTAATTTTGATTATTTCTTTCCTTCTGCTGATTTTAGGCTTCATTTGTTCTTCCTTTTCTAGTTTTTTAAGATGAAGCATTAGGTTGTTTTTTGGGGATCATTCTTATTTTGAGAAATAGGCCTGTAATAATATGAACTTTCATCTTATGACCGCTTTTGCCGTGTCCCAAAAGTTTTGATATGTTGTACTATCATTATCATTCATTTCTATGTATCTCTTGATCTCTCTTTTTATTTCTTCTCTGACCCAATCATTCTTCAGTAGTATGTTGTTTAAGCTCCATGTATTTTTGGTCTTTCCCACTTTCTTTTTATCACTGATCTCTAGTTTCAAAGCATTATGATCAGAGATTATGGTTGGTATGATTTCAACCCTCTTACATTTGTATGTTTTTTGCTCTTTTGTCAAAAATTATTTGCCCATATAAACATGTGTTTACTGCTGGACTCTATTTTGTTCCACTGTTCCGTGTTCATAGTTTTCTTTTTTTTGTGGTATCTTTGTGTGGTTTTGGAATCAAGGTATTGGTGGCCTCATTCAACCTATAGTTTTCTTTTTTTTGTGGTATCTTTGTGTGGTTTTGGAATCAAGGTATTGGTGGCCTCATTCAGTGAGTCAGGGAGCCTTCCCTCTTCTTCAATATTCTGGAATTGTTTAAGAATAGGTGTTATTTCTTCTTTGAATGTTTGGTAAAATTCGCTTATGAAGCCATCTTGTCTAGGACTTGCATTAGACCTTTTTTTTTTTTTTAACTGCCCGGGTGATTCTAATGCATAACCTGGGCTGAGAAACACTATTTTTAGAAATGCCAGATAGGATGTCATCTGTAAAATTTTCTCTTTTCAGTTATCACCTGGTAAATGCCAGGGTTTGATTCAGTGGAATGCGAGGTTGGCTAATGAATGATAGAGAGGTATTACCACTTTGTGATGAAGGCAAGGGAGTTAATGCACACTGAATGCCTCCTATGTGGCAAGCATGACATTAGGCACTAGGCCTGCAAAGCCCTGAGCAGGCATATTTCCTGGGAGCATCACTATGGAGCATCCAAGGGGAGAAATTAGGATAAAGAGATGATTAGTACACAGAACCAAAAAGAAAAAATGCTCATCATAATCATTCAAGGAATAAATGACCAAAAGAAGTGGGAGGAGTGAATGGGTTAGGTACATCCCAGCTTAGATGCAGAAGGCTAAATAACATCTTTTCTTGAAATTTCTTTTAGAATAGTATGAAAAAGCATAATGGCACATATTTTTTGGAAGCTGTTTTCACACATTCAAAATGATGGAGAAAACTGAGATACTATCGCCAAAACAATTCTCACCTAAAACTTGAGATGACTCAGTCAAGCTTAGGGAGGAATGAAGTCAAGTATTATACCCATTTTGTAGACTAAAACAATGATTCTTAATGTGTTGTCCCTGTAATCTGTTAGAAATATAAATTCTCAGACCCCACCCCAGTCCTACTGAATCAGAAACTCTGGGAGTAGAGCCCTGCAATCTTTGTTTTAAGAAGTCCTTCAGGTAACCCTGATGCATGCTCAAGTTTGAGAATCACAGTTCTAGTGAGTTCATTCAACTGATCCTCATAAGAGGATCAGTTTTTCCTTTTTTCACATCATTAAGTATTCGCTGAGGAGCCTGCCTATTTAGCCCCATCACATCTTCCTCAGAACTGCACTGGAAAATGCTGAGAAAGGTGCAGAACTGCGATGAGGACTGGCAATGTGGCAGGTAGGAAACATAAGAGAGTAGGCCTTTAAACCCTAACACAGAGTTGTAGCGTGACCCTAGGAAGGTCACCTAAGTTTCTGTCTCAAAATATGGCACATAATAGGTGTTCAATAAGTATTTATTTGAGTACCTGTAAACCAAGGATAATAGTGCTGAAGGAGGCAAGGTATAGTGAAGGGAGTAGGAGTGAGACATGTGAGGTTGGGTCCTGGCTCTGCGTTTAAACTAGCCTTTTGCCTGGAACAAAGTACTTCCCACTTCAGGCTCAGTTTTCCCAGCTATAAATGAAGAGAGATTCTGATTACAAGATCTCCATGGACTCTGTTGACATCAAAATTTTGTTTAAAGATCTGCACGTGATGCTGAGAGAGTTTAGTGTCCCAGTTTCTATAAAGATAGGGCCATATAAACACAAAATCTTTTGTAGCCTCTGAATATGTTCTATATACATGATCAATTTCGAGCACCAGGCAAATAACTATTACTACTACCATAGGAGGTGGATTAATCATTAATGGGAAGCAAGCCACCACCCACCTGTAACCACCTGATTAAGCACTGTACCTGATCAATAATTAGAGTTTTGCATTGACTGGAGAGTACACAGCAGCCTCTGTGGTTGGAAGCTGTTTGAAGTGGCTGGGTAAAACTTCGCATAAATGACTGGGGCAAGCTGCTTGAGCTCATTAGGGCTGTAGGGCTGGGTGAACCTTCAATTACCCTTAATCATTAAAAGGTGAAAAGTACAGCAAAAGGTAAAGAAAAACCCTCAATACAGTTATCAGGATGGAATGCAAATAGTGAAAAGAGCTAGGGCAATGGAAAGAGGCCAGACCTGGTGCAAATCCCTGCTCCCCAGTAGCTGTGTAAACATAGACATGCCACTTAACATCTCTAAGCCACAGATTCACCTGTGAAATGGAAATGCCTGCCTCATAAAGTTGTTCAAAGAATTAAAGAAGATAATGAACCATCTAAAGGGCCCAATATAGAACCCAGCACCATCTGAAATTGATCAGTGAGAGTGGATGTTATTATCTTAAATTATCTTTGCATGTGAAAGCAAAGGGAATTGTGAGATACTTGTTGCCTGGAACTTAATAGAACAAAAAACAGGCTTGATGAGTACCTGCTACATACCCAGTTCTGTGCAGGGTACTGTGAGACATAGCCAAGAAATGGCAGACAGAATCATACAAAATTGCAACATTTGACTATTTTACTGACAAGCTCACCAACGTTTTGGGTCAACCTAATATATGAGCCTGTGCCTCATTTCATGTGAAGTCTGATTCTGTCACAAAATAATTGATACACAGGAAAACAATAGCAATCCCTAAATGTTTAACCAACTGCTAACTTGGATATAATGCAGAATGTACAGTGCAGGGAAGCAGAGTCGGTGGCCCTAGAGGCAGCCAATTAGCTCTCCTTTGGGGCTGTGTGACCTACTGAGATCCCCACACCTTCTGAATTGCTTTTTTATAATACCTTCCTTTTGGCTACCAATCTAGTCCCACTCCCTCCCTTGCTGCCGGCTCATGGATATGAGGGCAGTGGAAGACTCAACCTCTGTTGGAAAAGGCCCTTACTGGCAGGCTGAAGGCCAGGATGGGGAGCTCCCTTGTTCCAGGCAAAAGAACTCAGCACAACCAAAGCAAGGTTGAGGCCGGTAACAAGCTTTGTTCCTTGAGATTCCGCAAGCCTCTGACCAGCAGGAACAAGCTGTTTCAGAACCTATTACTGCTGAGAAGGGGCAGCAGCAGCAAATGACTCATTCCAAGTCATTATGGTACCTGTAATCTTTTCATTATAAAAATATATGCATATCCCCCAGAGCCCTGTCACTTTTGCCTTCCTTAAGTGGCTATCAGTTTTCACACTCACCGTGTTAGATACATTCTGACTTCTGGAATGGGTGGTTTAGGTTCCTTAGTCCTGAAAGCAACAAAAACAGCCAAGGGGATTAAGGCCTGCTAGATCTTAGGAGAAGTGGGGATGCTTTCCCAGGCGGAGGTTTCCCAAAGGCAGCCACGTCCCAGCTGATGATGGAATCAGACTCATCCTTTTCCCCACACAGCCTCCTTACATGTAGCCTGTAATTTACCCTTGTAAAATTTTGGGATAGGTGTGGCATGTCCCTGCTGTAGAGGATTAAGACCACTCCATTTTCAGCCTGTACACCTCTCATGCTCTCCCCTGAGGGAAGCGGGTGGCTGTCTGGCTGGCCCTTTCCCAGGCAGAAAGTTTGGCTGCCAGGCATCTCTGGTTCCACATTTATATCACTAACATTTATGTAATGCTCATCATGTGCCATGTGCTGTTCTAGGCACTTCACACATAGTAATTCATCTATTATTCCCATAATAACCCTCTGCAGTATATATAGTTATGAAGCCCATGTTACAGATGAGAAACTTGAAGTACAGAAAGATAGAGTAATTTGCCCAAGGTCACAGAACTACTAAGTGGGAGAGCTGGATTTTGACCAGGCAGTCTGGCTCCAGAGCCTGTTCTCCAAACTACTATAATATCCTGTCTCCTTAAGTAAGAACTTTCTAAGAGGTAAATGGCAGCAGAGAGAAGGCCAGAGGCCTTAACCATTGGTACAGCCATGTGCACCAGGGCTTGGATTGAAGGACAGTGAAGACCTCTGCTCTAAAATGTCTCCTTCTTGCCCTGCTGAGTCAGAGTTCACACTGTGTTCCCTCTTCCGAGGCATCTGAAGCCCTTCCTGAATCGTGAATAAAACTTGGCAGAGGAAAATGCAATGATCATTGGTCATTAATTTCCAGGCCCAAAACAATTTATTATATTCAAATTTTAGCAGAGTCCTGAGAGTTTGGTTCTCTGAACAGGCAAGCTGTGAAAATGAGGGAGTTTAGGAAAGGTCTATGGCTAGCAGATTTGCCCAAGAGAGATAGGCCCAAGGATAACCATGTCATGGATCCCTAAGTAGCCAGGTACTTCATGAAAATACTGGTTACCTGAGGGCTAAGGCCCCATAAGGAAAAATAAGACTATACTGAAGACAGACATTACTTTTTTCCCAGTTTGGCCCCCAATATGACTTCTTAAACTAGCTCCAAGTCAATCCCAATGGGTGTCAAGAAGTCCTCTTCTACAGAAGCAGAGACTTCCAAGTTAATGAACAAAAGCCCATGGTGACTGAGTATCCAATCTCAAAGTTGCCCCCTCATGGCTGACATTCCTCATCGAAGTCTGTCCCCAGCTCACCCATCATGTAGCAATATTTGGGCATTTAAAAGAACAAGAAGGCAGCAAAGCATCCAGATCAGAAGGCACAAGAAATCTTTTTAATGGTCTGAATAAGCCAGGGTTATTGACTGCGGCAGTGACAGGCAAATCCTCTAAGACAGCTTACAACCGACTCTCAGCGTGTAGTGGCTGCACAGCTGACATGCCTAAACCATTCAGCTTCTATCATTATGATTAAGATAACGATGAATCTTCCATTTAGCAAATATTTAACATGTGCAAGACACTGCTATAAGTGTTTTACATGTATTAACTCATGTAATTCTCACAGTAACTTTATTAAGTAGTTGTTATTATGAATTAAAAACAGGCACCAAGAAGTTAAGCACCTGTTAAAGGTCACACAGCTAGTAAGGGGCAAATTAGGGACTTTCTGTGTGTCTCTAAAAGCATTTTTTTCTGTTTCTAAAATACAACGGGGTCCATGCAAAAGGACTTCTGCATGAGGATCTATCAATATTTTATCTCTCATCTGTAATTATAAAGGATTCTGAGGTCTGTGGCAGGCTAAGGACCCAGTAATTTGGGGATCAGGGAGGAGTTGGGCCAGTGCCACTCATATCACTCACTAAACCCATCTCCTCACATATGTCCAACCCAGGCCCTCCTCACCAGGTAACTAACCTATGGGCGTGTGTTTAGTAGGTTTCATCTTGGATGGAGTAGAGGGTCTACTTTCTTTGTAGGGTGCCATTTGGAGTAGAGCTGGACACTTTGTGAGACAGAAGATAAGTAGGGAATGAATACTAGGACATAAAGTGGCTATTTAGTGAAATTTCGCTCCCCTTAGATCCCCCTGCCACCTAGATGATTAGGCCATGATGAGTGGCCTCTTCCATTCTGGTTCTTTAACATGGAGCTGTCTTGGTACTGATGGGCAAGCAGTCCTGCCAGAAGCTACACTGGAACTGAAACCTCTCTGATTACTGTGGGTCCAGACTGTCTCTTTGTCAGAATGACCTGATTGGAGAGCAAGGCTGCCTGCTGTAGAACCATTCAAAGGCTCCCATCTTGAACTAGGATCACCCAGAGTGCCTCTGTGTCTTAAGAGAAAGATTGAAGGAATCTGGCCAAGGAAGTACTGAGAATAGGGAAAGCTGTAAGTCAAGGTAAGAAATCTGTTACACTGCCTGATCCCCTTGTACCTGGAATTACCTTCATGGTCCTCACATGCTCTTAAGCATGGGAAGAGTGAGAAGTATTGCTGTGTGCACACTAATTCCAACCCATGTAGAAACTCCCTTTCTAATCCAAAGAAAGCAGATTGGAGGAGAGTTTACTTTGCCCCCCTCTAATTCCCAAAAACAAATTCTCATATTCTCTCTCTGTCTCTCTGTCTCTCTCTCTCTCTCTCTCTCTCTCTCAACAAAACATAGCTTCATGGCTAAGCGAGAGACCAAGTCACTTATGAGACAGCATCTAGTGTAAATTAATAACATTCAATCTCATCTAAACACCAAACATGTAAGTGGAACTGAAAAGTTTCCAAAGCAAATTGATCAACCTCTTTTTCAAATTAGCTCCCCTTCCTTATCCTTCCAGTCTATCATCCAGACTTTATCTCAGAGTTGTCAATGAATATGGGAGGTGAAAGAGAAGAACTTTTCATGAAATTCATTTGATTCTACTTTCCCAGTGAAGTTTCCATTCATCCTTTTTTTTCTAGCTCCATAACTACCCTAGTACCCAACCTTACCCATACCCCTTTTCCACCACTCAATACCTTCTTTACTATCTTCCTGTCTCCAGGGCTGGCTTCATGGGCATGCTATGCGAGTAGTTTCACGGGGACTCACACTTGGATTAATACACTGCTGTTACCATCTTGAAAGTCTTAATTTTTGAGCAAAGGATCCTGCATTTTAATTTTGCAGGGGGTCCCACAAATTATATAGTCAGTCCTTCCTGTCTTTCCCCATCTAGACCCATCTTACACATACTTATTGCCAGAGTTTGTTTGCCAATGCTAGTAATAATGTCCTAATGTTTCTAATGGCTATCCAGTGTCTCTAGAATCAAACCCAATCTCCTCAGCCTGGCCTTCTCTTACTTGGCCTCTTGGATATATTCCATACATCCCATACAAGTTCCGACCATTCCATAATTTGGGATGGTTTTACCATTAACTAACTGTAGCAGAATGGTTAACAGCTCTCATTTTGGGGTCAGACAGACCTGGCTTTGGGTCCTGGTTCTACACTTACTAGCTCTGTGACTCTGAGAAAATTCTTTAACCTCTCTGAACCTAGTTCTCTCATCTGTGAAATGGGATACCAACAGTGCCTGTCTCATGAGGTTGGTGTAAGAATTGATGAGACAACAGAAACAAATCTGTAAGTACAGTGCCTGGCTCCTAGTAAATGCTCAATAAATATTAGCTATTAATATTGTTGTTTGTTGTTATAATTGTTACAGAGCTAAGTGATTCTAGAAGTCACTATACCTTTGTTCCAGTCTAATCAGCCACATTTTGCTCACTAGATTTCAGTGATCTTGGAGTGATCTGCCATGTCCCTCTACTTCTCTCTCATGTATACCTCACAAGCGTTCCTCTGGTTATACATCATCATAGTTAGCATACTGTTGAGCTTCTCCCTTCCTTCTCCCTCCACTAGTGTGGGAGCAACCTGATAGGCTTGCAGAAGCTGCAGAGGCAGACATGGAGGAGAAGCAGCACATTTGCCAGTGAGGGCTTTTGAGGGAAGCAGCCCTGGGAACTGGCATTCAGGCATATCCATTTCCCTGGCAACCCCATGGTAGACTTTGAGAGATACACGGAGATTTCAAATGAGCTTTGTGCAGGGAAGTGGCTCAGCCTATGTGAAGAATAAGAGCCCAGTTTGGACCTCGTGTATGGTTCCTTTGCCACAACCCAGCTGTGGTGAGGAGACCAGTTTCCAGTAGTGTCACTCCTTGTTCCTTCCCATCCACGTACATATATGCTTTATCTTTCTCTTTGAACAGGGGTCCTCAACCCTGGCTGCATTTGAGAATTGCCTGTAGAACTTCTGAAACATATCAATTTTGGGCCACCCTCAAGACCGATTAAATCTGAAGGTCTAGGAAAGGGGCCCTGGCATTGGTGATGTTGACAAGCTTCCCCGGTGATTCTAACATGCAGCCAGGGCTGAGAACCACTGGACTGGATCAGAATATCAGGCTTTGAACCAATCTCCTTGTTTCCATGACTTTCTCTTCCTTGAACACCACTATGTCACCTACTGCTTGAAATAGAAAATCTAAGAGCCTCCCAATATGACCCCTCTTCACTTTCCGGCTACTTTCACCCATACACCTTACCCTCTAGTCAAACCTGGTTCTTTGTCAGCGAACAGGTGTCATCTCAATTAATTCTATTGCAATTATTCTAATACTGTTTTCTCGACCTAGAATGCCTCCCCTTCCTTGCCTAAAGCAGTGGTTCTCAAACGTGAGAACTTGTTATAACACAGATTGCTGGGCTTCACCCCAGAGTTCCTGATTCAATAGGTCCAAGTAAGCCTGAAAGTTGAAACTAACAAATCCCAAAGTGATGTTCCTGGTGGTCAAAAGACTGCATTTTGAGAATCATCTGCCTAGAAAAAGATTACCCTTTAGGCCTGACCAGCTCAAATGCTGCCTTCACTACAAAGCTTTCCTTTACTCCCCACCTCCCAGGTAAAAATTAACATTTATGCTCTGCACTTCCCTGGTGTTTTATTTGTGCTTCTGTTGATCACTCTTGGTTGTATTTCTGTCTCCTCCATTAGACTTTAAAGCCATTGAAGATGGATTTATGTTGCAGTCATGTTTGTATCTGCTACAATTCTTAGTGCTGCATATCGTAGTAAAAGAACCCTGTAAATATGTCTTGAATGAAGCTATTTACTCTAACATGTAGAGGAAGCCTGGGTGTGTGGGCAGCCTCTGCAAACTGAACTTGAGTCACATAGAATAGCTCCATTCTTTGAATGTGTAGTGCAAGCCCAAAAGATTTCAGCTTTACCTTATGATTCAGTAGAAGCTGCTCTCCCCTTCCTGAATTTCCAAAAGGCCTCTTTCAAAATAACACTATGGTTCCAGAAAAAAAGAATGACCCTAGCAGGATCTACCCTAGGCAAACTTCAAGAAAACGGTTTATCTTCAGTATCTTTCCATCTCTCTTTACTGACCTCTGATTCTCACTCTCCTACTCCCAAGCACCAGGGTTTTCATGCTGGCCTTTGGCCATTCAAAAGGCTCCACAGCAAAGGTTCTTGTGCTCTAGCCAGACTTTTCTGCCCTCTTCACATGCCCTTTGGTCTCTGTACTCAGTTAAGATGCTCTGTTGATAATATAACATCTAGATATAGTGCTGTGGTTAAGAACCTGGGTTCTGAACTCAAACAGATCTTATGGATTCCTGGATCCACCACTTATCTACTGTTTAACACTGGGAAAGTCACTAACTTTTCTGATGCTACATTTTCTTTTCTGTAATATGGGGATATCATACATACTTTACAGGGTTATTAAAAGGAATAAAATAATGCATGTAGAGCACATGTATTGAATGCTCAGTAAAAAGTTATTACGCATGCATTAAAATTGTATTATTAATACCTGAGAGCTGGCCCAGTTATCCTCTCTACCCCTCTACCCCTCCACCCCTCCACCCCTCCACCCCTCCACCCTTCTGCCCCATTTCAGGAAGCTTTTGCATTCTAACAGCAACCTTATAAGGGAGGGTCTCTGAGGGAAACCCTTCCTTTTTTTCCACTGCAGCCAAAATTACCTTTTAGTTTTGTTTGTTTTTTATTTGTTTAAGGTACTAACTTTCTCCTCTTTTATTCCAAGAGTGTATCTGAATTAGATTTCATCTTCTATCTGCAGTACTCTGACAGTTATCCCCCTGGCCTTCCTTGCTTTTGTTTTTTAATATACTTTATTTTGTAGAGCAGGTATAGATTCACAGCAAAACTGAGGGGAAAGTACAGAGAGTTTCTAAATAACCTTTGTCCCCACACACACACTGCCTCCCCCACTATCAACATCCCTCAGCAGAGTGGTACATTTCTTAAAATCGATCAACCTACATTGATACATCAAAATCACCCAAAGTCCATAGTTTACATTAAGGTCACTCTTGGTGTTGGACAACCTATGAGTTTAAACAAATGTATAATGGCATGTATCTATCATTATATGATGTACTATCTGTGTATCATACAGAGTAGTAACACTGCCCTAAAAATCCTCTGTGCTCCACTGATTCATCCTTCTCCCCCACCAACCTCAGGCAACATTGATATTTTCATTGTCTCCATAAACTGTTTTTCTTTTCCAGAATGTCCTATAGTTGAACATATAGTTGTAGCTTTTTCAGCTTGGCTTCTTCCACTTAGCATCATGCATATGTAGAATTATCTTTTCAGGATATAAATTGGATGTGAACAGGGACCAGAGTGGCTAAACTTCCTGCAACTTTGCATATGCAAACTAATATCCCTCACTCCCAATGTACAATTGCCCTGCCCCAAAGCCAATATCACCCCCATTGAAAAATGCCCCCATTGGGTTCGGAGGAAGATGGCAAACTAGGTAAAAGCAGAGTTCGTCTCTTCCTAGGACTGCATTAAAATTACAACCAAATTATAAAATAATCAATGTGGAGAATCACCTGAAGTCCAGCTGATCATAACACTTACATCTGATAATATAAAGGAGCCACATCGAAGCTGGTAGGAGAGGCTAAGTCACGAATAGGGCTGGACCCGCACCTATGGGTGGTGGAGGATCACCAGGAGGCAGAGTGAGCTGCAGAGGCTATCCTGAAGGAGAGGGGGTTTCTGGTCACAGCTGGAAACTCTCCAGCACAGGGTTCCAGCACAGGGAAGAGGAGATTCCAATAACTCTGACTGTAGAAACTAGAGGGAATTCCAGCCGACTGGGTGAGAAAGAAGGTGACCGAAACCCGAGACATCCTTTTGTTTTATTTTATTTTATTTTGTTTTTATTTATTTTTTTATCAAGTTTATTGTGGCAACATAGGTTAATACAATTATATAATTTTCAGGTATACATTATAATTTGACATCTGTATATTCTATTGTGTTTACAACCCAAAGTCCAGTTTCCTTCAGCTACCATATATTTGATCCCTTTTATCCACTTCACCGCCCCCTCACCATTCTCCTATATTTGATCATCTTTACCCCGTCTACTTCCTCCCACCTCCCACCTCCCCGACCACGCTAGTAACCACTAGTCTATAGTCCTCTGGTAACCACTGGTCTATATTCCAGACCAATGAGTCTCTGTTTGTTTGTCCTGCTCATTTGTTGCTTTTAGGTTTATATCCACATATAAGTGATATCATGTGATTTTCAACTTTTCCTGTCTGGCTTATTTCGTTTAGCATGATTATCTCGAGGTCCATCCATGTTCTCGCAAACAGCAGTATTTCATCTCTTCTTATGGCTGAGTAATATTCTATTGTATATATGTACCACAGTTTCTTAAGCCAATCATCTATCATAGGACACTTTGGTTGCTTCAATGTCCTGGCCACTATGAATAATGCTCTTATGAACATCGATGTGTAAATATCTTTTGGGATATGAGTTTTCAAGGCTTTGGGGTAAATACCCAGAAGAGGGATTGCTAAATCATATGGTAGATCAATTCTCAGTTTTTTGAGGAACCTCCATGCTGTTTTCCATAATGGCTGTACCAATTTGCAGTCCCACCAGCAGTGTATGAGGGTTCCTTTTTCTCCGCATCCTCTCCAAAATTTGTTCTTACTTGTGCTATTGATTATAGCTATTCTAACAGGTGTGAGATGGTACCGCATTGTGGTTCTGATTTGCATTTCCCTAATAGCTACCGATGTTGAGCATCTTTTCATATACTTGTTGGCAATTTGTATGTCCTCTAGGGAGAAGTGCCTATTCAGGTCCTCTGTCCATTTTGATTGGATTATTTTGGTTTTTTGTTGTTATTTAGTTATATGAGTTCTTTATGTTTTGGATATTAGGTCCTTATCAGATGTGTTGCTTGCAAATATATTTTCCCATTCAGATGGTTCTTCCTTTATCTTGTTGATGAGTTCTTTTGCAGAGCAGAAGCTTTTTAGTTTGATGTAGTCTCATTCATTTATTTTAGCTTTTACTTCCCTTGCCTTTTAAGACCAAATTCATAAAATCCTCTTTGAGTCCAAGGTCCTCGAGTTTAGTTCCTATGTTTTCTTCTATGCATTTTATTGTTTCAGTCTTATATTTAGGTCCTTAATCCATTTTGAGTTAATTTTGGTGTGTGGTAATAGACAACAGTCTAGTTTCATTATTTTGCAGGTGGCTTTCCAATTTTCTCAGCACCATTTATTGAAGAGGCTTTCTTTTCTCCACTGTTTCTTTTTTACTTTTTCATCAAAAATTATTTACCCATATAAATATGGGTTTACTTCTGGGCTCTAGATTGTGTTCCACTAGTCCGGGTGTCTGTTTTGCTGCCAACACCATGCCGTTTTGATTACTGTTGCTTTGTAGTATAATTTGAAGTCAGGCAGAGTGATGCCTCCAGCCTCGTTCTTTTTTCTCAGGATAGCTTTGGCAATTCGGGGCCTTCTGTGCTTCCAAACAAATCTGACGATTTTTTTGCATTAAATCTGTATAATGCTTTAGGTAATATTATCATTTTAACTATGTTGATTCTTCCAATCCAAGAACACGGAACATCTTTCCATTTATTTATATTTCCTTCAATTTCTTTTAATAGGCTCTTATAGTTTCCATTATATAGGTCCTTCACTTGTTTCATTAAATGTATAGGAAAGCTATGGATTTTTGAATGTTGGTTTTGTATCCAGAGACTTTACTGTATTTGCTTATTGTCTCTAGTAGTGTTCTTGTGCAGTCTTTAGGGTTTTCTATGTAGAGAATCATGTCATCCGCAAATAGTGACAGTTCGACTTCTTCGTTTTCTATTTCATTGCCTTTTATATCTTTCTCTTGCCTGATTGCACTCGCTAGGACCTCCAATGTTATACTGAATAACAGTGGGATAGAGGACAGCCTTGCCTTGTTGCTGATCTAAGAGGGAAAGTTTTTACTTTTTCACCATTAAGTGTAATGTTGGCTGAGGGTTTGTCATAGATAACCTTTATTCTGTTGAGGTACTTTCCTTCTATACCGATTTTGTTAAGTGTTCTGATCATAAATTGATGCTGTGTCTTGTTGAAGGCTTTTTCTGCATCTATTGATATGATCATATGATTCTTATTTTTAATTTGTTTATGTGGTGTATCACTTTAATCGATTCGCGTATGTTGAGCCATCCCTGTGCCTCTGGAATGAAGCCCACTTGATCGTGGTATATAATCTTTTTAATAGGTTGCTGTTTTCGGTTCGCTAGTATCTTATTTAGGATTTTTGCATCTGTGTTCATGAGAGATATTGGTCTGTAGTTTTCTTTTTGTGTGTTATCTTTACCAGGTTTTGGTATCAGAGTGATGTTGGCCTCATAAAATGAGTTGGGAAGTATTGCCTCCTCTTCGATTTTTTGGAAGAGATTGAGGAAAATGGATATTAAATCTTCTTTGAATGTTTGATAGAATTCATTGGTGAAGCCATCTAGTCCTGGACTTTTACTTTTTGGTAGGTTCTTGATGATTATTTCAACTTCCATACTGCTGATCAGTCTATTTAGATTTTCCAGTTTGCTTGATCCAGTCTAGGAAGGTTGTATTTTTCTAAGTACTGGTCCATTTCTTCTAGAATATTAAATTTGGTGTTATATACTTTTTCATAGTATTCTTGTATGATCCTTTGTATTTCTGTGATGTCAGTCATAATTTTCCCTCTTGCATCCCTGATTTTGTTTATTTGTGTCCTTTCTCTGTTTTCTTTAGTGAGTCTAGCCAGGGGTTTGTCAGTTTTATTAACCTTCTCAAAGAACTAGCTCTTTGTTGAATTTATTTTTTCTGTTTTTTTGTTTTCAATTTCATTTATTTCTGCTCTAATTTTAATTCTCTATTTCCTTCTGCTGACTTTAGTCTTCATTTGTTCTTCCTTTTCTAGTTTTTTAAGATGAAGCATTAGGTCCCAGACGTCCCTTTGAAAGACCCATGCAAAGGCTCTGACCTGTGAACTCTCACGCAGGACACCGGCGGTGGGTCAGAAGCTCACACGGGATTCATTCTGAAAAAGTCTCCATTACCTGGTGTCAGAACGAGGGCTGGATTGCAGCCACCATTGTGTTTAGTTCAGCCCCCCTACAGGATAATCTACAGACCACGCCAGCTTGATTGTGCAGACCCATCCCACAGACCCATTAGGAAGTCTGAGAGGATGAGCCCACTCTACCTAACCTGCAGACTGCCCGGGGAAGGTTTTGCTGGATGGTTACCAAGCCCTGCTCCAAGTATTCAGAGCCAAGTATTCACAACAGGCTGGCCATCGCTGTGAGCAGTGTTTCTAATCTAAGCAACAGCGGCCAGCAGGCGACCAGCGCTGTGAACTGCATTTCAGAGATAGGGTCAGGTAGATCGCTGCTGCTAACACGACCTTGGGCAGATATCAGGGACCTGTAGGATAGACCTAGACAGCAGCTGGTCTTGCTGTGATCTGGGTCTTCTGCAGGAACTTACAATAGTTACCAAATTTGCAGCAGGACTGATGCTGTATTGATGTCTGCTACTGTCTCTCTGAGACCCCACCCCACCCTACCCACAAATTGCCCCAGGTGGCTCATTGACAGTGAACTGCCACAGCCCTGCCCTTCCCCTCCCCTGATTGCCTAATCCACACAGGCAACAAACTGGCTGGCACAGGGTGGTCGCTGCACAGAAATCAACAGCAGGCAGACCTTTGCTGCCTGCAAGAGCTGCAATATTGTGTCCAGGGAGCACAGGGGTCTGTGGGAACACCCCTGGTGGCAGCTGGTCTCACTGCGATCTGTGTCTACAGAGGGAATGCCCAGGCACCAAAGCTGCAGCAAAACTGAGGCTGTATTGGCTGAACAGACCTTTCTCTCTGAGATTCCACTTCACCCAAGCCACAAAGTGCCTGCAGCCCATTAGCAAGCAGCCTCTTGTGCCCTGCTTGGCTCTGGGGTTGAGCAGTTAGTGCAGGCAAAAGACCGTGGCTAGCGCAGTGAGCATATTTTGAAGAAAACAGTTGTGGACAGAATACTACTGCCTATACAAGCTGTGATATCTTTTCAGGGGATTGCAGGGGTCTGATTGGCCTGACGACCCTTGAGCTCCTGCCCCATCCAGTACACAAAGTTCCAACTGCATATTGATAGGCAGCAGCCCCTGCTCTTGGGTAGCGCATTTAGACCCAGGGTAGGTAGCAATTGACCTTGCTACGAGTGGAAACTTGGACAGCAAGCCAGCAGGTAAACTGACACTGCAGTGGCAGGGGAAAATTTACTCACTAGACCCAGGAGACTCCCAGGGTCCCTGTGCCACCTAACATGCATATCGCCCAGAGGCTCATGCAGTTTCAGAGACTTACAACTGATTGGCAGTATCAGGCCTTGAGGAGCACTGGACCCTCTGCTAAACTGCCATAAGTCAGGGACGGGGGACAACCAACTGCTGCCTACGGCACTGTCTCTTCCACTTATAGATCCAGCATAGGCAACAACCATCAGCGAACTGCTTTGTACTTCTCAGCTGGTAGTCCTGAGAAAAAAAAGCAGCAGCTGACCTTGGCCTACAGGGGAGCCCCTCCCAAGGGGCCACAAAACCAATGCATCTGGAGGCTGGGACCAAACCACAACGAGCGACTCCTGACTAGTTCCAGTAGTGATACACACAAAGGGTTGTTGCAACAAGTACACAAGCCTACTGGGGCAAACCCCACTCAATGGGGTCAGCCCCCACACAACAACTCTTATCCTGAGGGAGCAGCCAACTCTCACAATTAGTCAGCCTGAATGTTAATTCCACTCACTGATCTACTAACAACATAAAGGCTTGGCAACAACATAAAGGCTTGGTGACAATGGAAGATCACACACAATCCACGCAAAGGTCACGTCCAGAGCTCCCGGCACAAGAGATCAGGGAGAGTGAGCCACTGGGCCACACAGGACACCTTCCACATTAGGCCATCTGGCCAAGGCTGAGAGACAAAACAAATA
This sequence comes from Pteropus vampyrus, assembly GCF_000151845.1. Classification (NCBI taxonomy): domain Eukaryota; kingdom Metazoa; phylum Chordata; class Mammalia; order Chiroptera; family Pteropodidae; genus Pteropus; species Pteropus vampyrus. The sequence goes on along the minus strand of NW_011889025.1, from coordinate 2,904,831 downwards.
TCCCTGACACATACAAATGAACACAGAGAGGCTAATAAAATGAAAAAAAAACAAAAAACAAAAAACAAAGAAACATGCCGCAAATGAAACAACAAGAAAAGACTCCAGAAAATAAGCTAAATGAAATGGAGGCAAGCAACCTACCAGAGACAGAGTTCAGAATAACGGTTATAAGGATGCTCAACGAACTTATGGGGAGAATGGATGAGCACAATGAGAATCTCAACAGAGAAATAGTAAGCATTAAAAAGGACATAGAATCCATAAAAAAGAATCAGACAGAAATGAGGAATACAATAACTAAAATGAAGAAAACACTAGAAGGATTCAACAGTAGACTGGATGAAGCAGAAGATCGAATCAGCGAATTGGAAGGCAAAGTAGCAAAATACACCCAATCAGAACAACGATAAGAAAAAAGAATTTTAAAAAATGAAGATAGTCTAAGAGACCTCTGGGACAACATGAAGCGTAAAAATATCCGAATCATAGGAGTACGTGAATGTGAAGAGAGAGAGCAAGGGATTGAATGTATTTGAAGAAACAATGACAGAAAAACTCCCTAAGCTGGCAAAGGAATTAGACATACAAGTTCAGGAAGCACAAAGAGTCCAAAACAAGAGGAATTCAAACAGACTCACACCAAGACACATTGTAATTAAAATGCCAAAGGTCAAAGACAAATAGAGAATCTTAAAAACGGCAAGAGAAAGGAAGCTGATTACCTGCAAGGGTACCCCCATAAGAATGTCTGCTGACTTTTCAATGGAAACTTTGCAGGCCAGAAGGGAATGGCAAGAAATATTCAAAGTTATGAAAAAGAAGAATCTACAACCACAGATACTCTACCCAGCAAGGCTTTCAATTAAAATGGAAGGTGAGATAAAGAGCTTCCCAGACAGGGAAAAGATTAAGGAATTCATCACCAAAAGCCAGTATTACAAGAAATGTTAAAGGGACTACTGTAAAAAGAGAAGGGGTGAAAAAGAAAATAGAACAAACAAATACGAATAATAAAATGGCAGTAACTATGTACCTATCAGTAATCATTTTAAATGTAAATGTATTACCCTATGTCAAAAGACATAGGGTAACTGAATGGAGAAGAAAACAAGACCCATGCATATGCTGTCTGGAAGAGACCCATTTCACATCAAACGACACTCAGACTGAAAGTAAAGGGGTGGAAAAAGATATTTCACACAGATGGTAATGAGAAAACGAAGCAGGGGTAGCAATACTTAAATCAGATAAGATAGATTTTTTTAAAAAGGCTATAATAAGAGATAAAAAGGGGCATCCATAATAATAAATGGAGCAATAAATCAAGAGGACATAACCCCAGTAAACATATACGTACCCAACATAGGAGCACTTACATACATAAAGCAATTATTGACTGACATAAAAGGAACGATCGATAGTAATACACTCATAGTAGGAAACTTTAACACCACATTGACACCAATGGACAGAACTTCCAGGCAAAGAATCAACAAGGAAACAATAGGCCTAAAAGACACACTAGAACAGATGAACTTAATAGATATTTTCAGAGAATTTTATCCCAAAGCAGCAAAATATACATTCTTCTCAAGTGCACATGGAACATTTTCAAGGATAGACCACATGTTAGGAAACAAATCAAGTCTCAATAAATTTAAGAAGATTGAAATCATATCAACCGTCTTCTCTGATCACAATGGTATGAAACTAGAAATCAACTACAAGAAAAAAACTGGAAAATACACAAACACATGGAGGCTAAATACCATGCTACTAAACAATGAATGGGTTATTAATGAGATTAAGGAAGAAATCAGAAGATACCTAGAGACAAATGAAAATGAAAACACAACAATTCAAAATCTGTGGGACACAGCAAAATAGTCCTAAGAGGGAAATTCATAGCAATACGGGCCTACCTAAAGAAACAAGAAAAAGCTCAAATAAACAATCTAACCTTATACTTAAAAGAACTAGAAAAAGAACAGCAAACAAAGCCCAAAGTGAATAGAAGGAAGGAAATAATAAAGATCACAGTGGAAATAAATTAAATAGAATCTAAAAAAATCAATACAAAAGATTAATGAAACCAAGAGCTGATTCTTTGAAAGGATAAACAAATTGACAGAACCTTAGCCAGACTCATCAAGGAAAAAAGAGAAAAGACTCAAATAAATAAAATCAGAAATGAAAGAGGAGAAATAACCACGGACTCCACAGAAATACAATGGATCATAAGAAAATACTATGAGTGATTATACGCCAACAAATTGGACAATCTGGCAGAAATGGACACATTCTTAGAAACATACAATCTCCCAAGACTGAGTCAAGAATAAACAGAAAATCTGAATCGACCAATTACCACCAATGAAATAGAATCAGTAATAAAAATTTTCCTAAAAAACAAAAGTCCTGGACCAGATGGTTTCATAAGTGAATTTTACCAAACATTCAAAGAAGAATTTTTACTTATTCTTCTCAAACTATTCCAAAAAATTCGAGAAGAGGGCAGGCTCCCTAACTCTTTTTATGACGCCACCATTACTTTGATTCCAAAACCAGGCAAAGACATTTCAAAAAAGAAAACTATAGGCCGAAATCGCTTATGAACATTGATGCAAAAATCCTCAACAAAATATTAGCAAACCAAATTCAGCAATACATTAAAAATATCATACACCATGATCAAGTTGGATTTATTCCTGGGATGCAAGATTGGTTCAATATCTGCAAATCAATTAATGTGATATACCACATTAACAAATCGAAAGATAAAAACCATATGGTCATATCAATAGATGCGTAAAAAGTGTTCGACGAAATCCAGCATCCATTTATGATAAAAACTCTCAGCAAAATAGGAATAGAGGAAATATGCCTCAACATAATAAAGGCTATATATGACAAAATAACAGCTAATATCATACTCAATGGGGAAAGGCTAAAAGCATTTTCCTTAAGATCAGGAATAAGACAAGGATGCCCACTTTTACCACTCTTCTTCAACACTGTATTGGAAGTCTTAGCCACAGCAATAAGACAAGACAGAGAAATAAAAGGCATCCGAATTGGAAAGGAAGAAGTAAAACTCTTGTTATTTGCTGATGATATGATACTATATTGAGAGAACCCTGAAGAGTCCACCAAAAAACTGTTAGAACCGATCAATGAATTCAGTAAAGTATCAGGTTACAAAATAAATATTCAGAAGTCAGCGGCATTTTTATACACAATGATGAACTTTCTGAAAGAGAAATTAAGAAAACAATCCCATTTACAATTGCGTCGAAAACTATAAAACACCTGGGAATCAAATTAACCAAGAAGGTAGAAGACCTGTTTTCAGAAAATTATAAATCATTGAAAAAAGAAATTGAAGAATATACAAATAAATGGAAGCATATACCCTGTTCATGGGTAGGAAGAATCAACATTGTTAAAATGGTCATATTACCCAAAGCAATCTATAGATTCAATGCAATTCCTATCAAAATACCAATGACATTTTTCGGAGGGCTAGAACAAATAATCCTAAAATTTATATGGGGCCATAAAAAATCCCCGAATAGCCATGGCAATCTTGAGAAAGAACAACAAATCTGGAAGTATCACACTACCCGATATCAAACTATACTACAAGCCTTCAGTAATCAAAACATCATGGTACTGGCATAAAAACAGATACTTTGATCAATGGAACAGAATAGAGAGCCCAGGAATAAATCCACACCTATACGCTCACTTAATATATGACAAAGGAGGTAAGAATGTACAATGGGGTAAAGACAGTCTCTTCAAAAAATGATGTTGAGAAAATTGGACAGATACATGCAGAAAAATGAAGCTGGACCATCTTCTTACACCATATACAAGAATAGACTCAAAATGGATTAAAGACTTAAATGTAAGACCCTAAACCATAAAACTTTTAGAAGAAAACATAGGCAGTAAACTCTCTGATATTACTAACAGGAATTTCTTTTCTGATATATCTCCTCAGGCAAGGGAAACAAAAGAAAAGATAAACAAATGGGACTACATCAAACTAAAAAATTTTTGCACAGCAAAGGAAACCATCAACAAAATAAAAAGACAACCGACTGGGAGAAGATTTTCATTAATGGTACATCTGATAAGGGGTTAATATCCAAAATTTATAAAGAACTTATACAACGCAACCAAAAAAAAAAAAAAGAGGAAATACAGATTGCCAAAAGACATATGAAAAGATGCTGAAGGTCGCTAATCATCAGAGAAATGCAAATTAAAACCACGATGAGACATCACCTGACACCTGTCAGAATGACTATCATCAATAAATCAAAACACAGCAAGTGTTGTCAAGGATGCAGAGAAAAGGGAAACCTCATACATTGTCGGTGGGATTGCAAATTGGTACAGCCACCATGGAAAGCAGTCTGGAGGTTTCTCAAAAAATTAAAAATGGATATGCCTTTTGACCCAGCAATTGCACTTCTGGGTATTTATCCAAAGAAAACCAAAACGATAATTCATAAAGATCTATGCACTCCAGTACTCATGGAAGCACAATTTACAATAGCCAAGATATGGAAGCAACCTAAATGTCCGACAATAGATGATTGGATAAAGAAATTGTGGTTCATATATACAATTGAATATTACTTGGCCATTAAAAAAATGAAAGCCTACCATTTGCAATGACATGGATGGGCCTAGAGGTTATTATGCTGAGTGAAATAAGTCAGACAGAGAAAGATAAATACCATATGATTTCACTTATATGCGGTATCTAAGGAACGAAAAACAAACTAATCAAAAACAGACTCACAAATATAGTGGACAATTTGGTGACAGAGGGGAGGGAAGTTGGGGCCTGGGAGAATGGGGTGAAGGGTTAAAGAAGTACAAATTAGTAGCTGATAGTTGGGCATGGGGAACATAGCAGAGGGAATGCAGTTAGCATTAATATGATGGCTAGGTGGAGGGCCAGGGAAGGGAAGGAGCAATTTGGCGGGGGGGATCATTTTATAAACAATATAGATGTCTAACCAATGTACTGTATACTTAAAACTAATTTAAATAAATAAATTTATTTTTTAAAAAGTGCCCTCATTGAACTCTTCAGCTTTGTCTCCCATCACTTTCTTGCTCCCTGGACTCCAGCTGCCCTGGCCTTATTTCTAGTTCCCTAAAGCACCTTGGACCTGCTGTTCTTTCTGCTTGGATTACAATTCTTTTCTGATCAGTTACTTAACTCCAAGTGACCTTCAGATCTCAGTGTAAGCAATATTTCTTCGTGGAGGCCTTCATTAACTTCCTGTTATAGTGTATACTTACTTAAACTGCGTTTCTTTTCTTCAGAATATTTATCTCAGTTTATAATCATATACTTGCTTGTGTAATTATTTGATTAATGTCTGTCTCACCTGTGACATCAGAAGCTCCAAAAAAAGCAAGCATCACATCTGTTTTTGCTCACCTTTGTATATTCAGCACCTAGCCCAATGCTGGGCTAGTAGTGGGCAGTCGCTCTCTTTTTCTCTGAAATGAATGCCCACATAATTAGCCCCTAGTCTTATTAAAGTCCTAGGGGAGAGGGGGCAGCTATAAACATTCTCTGGTTTCAGGGTTCTTAGAACAACTGGCTCCCACTTGACTCTTTGAGGTAGGAAAGAGAAGTGGACACAGTAGAAAGGCTCTTCTCTTTAATTATTCTGCTTGCATTCAAGCTTATTAAAGTCTCAATGGTTATGTTTCTAATTTCTTCCTGATTCCAAAATGCTATACATAGACATTCTGATTGATTGCCTACTCTCAAACCTAAATATATTAAAACAAATGAAGGAGTGTTTAAAGCATGTTGTCTATTCACTTTTTGATGCTTTTAATATGTGCAGAGTACTTGTCCAATTTGGGGGAAATTTGAAAAACACACTGCCAAGAGTTTAACAGTCCTGAAATATGGTTCAGGTGGCAGAGCCACTTACACCTCAACTCTTTAGTGAACTATGCATTGACAATTAAGACAACAGGTTGCTGCAGCTCTAAGTGATTTGTCTGTCTTTTCAATGCCATAGTCTAGGCAATAAGAAAGAGAAAAAGAAAGAGCAAGAGTTGTGTATGGATTTACAACTGGAGAAGAGATGCTGAGAAGAATAGAAACATACTTCATAGGTACTGGACTCAGAAAACAGTGATGCCAGTCAGCAGAGAAAGTGGTGACACATAGGGCACAGATGGTTTCACTCTGACAGCCTTGCTTGGAGCAGGGGAGGCTAAATCTGTATTAATGGAGCTGTTATTGAGATGTCTGTTATTTTTCCTGGTCCTCTAGGAAGTAGTATTCGGCTGAGGTCAGAGTTAGAAAAGTTGGTTTCCATTTGCTTTCCCTATCCTCACCCCCAAGCCTGAATTCAGGATGACCACATTTTCCCTCCTTCCCAATTCTTAAGGTTACAATTTGGGCTAGAACCAAATAGGCTGGAGCCTATGACCTTAATTATTCACTCTGGCAGCTTAGCACTGCTCCCTGACTGTTAGCCAGTGTGTGCAAAACCATAAGAAGCAACTCAGAGAGTTCTGGTAGACCTGTGCTTTGCAAAAGCAGGGCACTGCCTGCCCCCGCCCTCACCCGACCATCAAGCTCATTGTGACTCATCTGGTTATGTGGATTTAACACAGATGGGAAAACCAGATTCTTCCTAATTTTAAAGTCCCCTCCACTCTAGCATAAATTCATAGCCCCAAGCAAAGATCTGTGAATCAAACGTTTTATTTAGAACTGCAAGTTCAAAAACTTAAATAATCCAAAGTTTCAGTAAACTTATCAATAGCTTTTAGATTTTTTCCTACACTTGTCCACTGTAGTTTTTTTTTTCATTTCCAAAAATTTTTATTTTCACCTTTTTTCCACAATATATTTTTAAGTTGGAATGTTAATTTTGAAAAATAGGAAAAGTTGTTATCAATTGTTATTTTCTGAGGTTTTATTCCCCAAGGTGAAAAAATCAGAATAGAGAAGGCATTTTTGTTTAAAAAGATAATTCTTGCTCCATATAAATACAAATTAATAACATCAAATTATATCAAAGTAAAAGTCTACTTTTCTCTTCCTTTGCTCCCATATTCCTGTGTCAAAAAGAAACACATTTCCCAGAAGACATTGCTAACACTTTGAGCCTTCTGAAAGATTAAAATAAAAATAAAAGAACAGAAATTTTAGAATGAATTTTATTTTATCTTTGTAATTTTTTTAAAATAATTAAATTTATTTTTTCTATCATTTATTTATTTATTTATTTATTTATTTATTTTATGTTGACATTGGTTAATAAAATCAAATAAGTTTCACCTGTACACTTTAACAGTATGGCATATATAAAATGACCATATTACCTAAAGCATTATACAGATTTAATGCAATCCCCATCAAAACTCCATCGGCATTTTTTAAAGAATTAAAATAAAAATTCATCATATTTGTATGTAAGCATTAAAGACCTCAAATTGCCAAAGCCATTCTGAGAAAAAAGAACAAGGCTGGAGGCATCACTCGGCCAGACTTCAAATTATACTACGAAGCAGCAGTAATCAAAATGACATGGTATTGGCAGCAAAACAGACACACAGACCAGTGGGAAAGAATCGAGAGTCTAGAAATAAATCCATATTTATATGAGCAAATAATTTTTGACAAAAATGTCAAGAACATACAGTGGAGAAAGGAAAGCCTCTTCAATAAATGGTGCTGGGGAAACTGGAAAGCCACCTGCAAAAGAATGAAACTGGACTGTTGTCTATCACCACACAGCAAAATTAACTCAAAATGGATTAAGGAACTGGATATAAGACCTGAAACAATAAAATGCATGGAAGAAAGCATAGGAACGAAACTCAAGGACCTTGGATTTAAAGAGGATTTTACAAATTTGACCTCAAAAGCATGGGAAGTAAAAACAAAAATAAATGAATGAGACTACATCAAACTAAAAAGCTTCTGCATAGCAAAAGATGCCATCAACAAGGTAAAGAGACAACTATCTGAATGGGAAAATGAATTTGCAAGCAACACCTCCGATCAGGGCCTAACATCCTAAATACACAAAGAAATCATACAACTCAATAACAAAAAACAAATGATCCAATCAAAAAAATGGGCAGAGAACCTGAACAGATACTTCTCCCTAGAAGACATACAAATGGCCAGCAAATATTTGAAAAGATGCTCAACATCGGTAGCTTTTAGGGAAATGCAAATCAAAACCACAATGCAATTCCATGTCACACCTGTTAGAATAGCTATAATCAACAGGACAAGTAATAACAAATGTTGGAGCGGATGTGGAAAAAAAAAGAACCCTTGTGCACTGCTGGTGGGACTGCAAATTGGTACAGCCACTATGGAAAACAGCATGGAGGTTCCTCAAAAACCTAAGAATTGTTCTACCATATGATCCAGCAATCCTACTGGGTATTTACTCCAAAGACTTGAAAACTCATATCCAAAAAGACATTTTCACACTGATGTTCATAGTAGCCTTATTCACAGTGGCCAGGACCTGGAAGCAACCGAAGTGTCCTACGATAGAAGATTGGCTAAAGAAGCTATGGTACATATATATACAATGGAATATTATTCAGCCATAAGAAGAGATGAAATACTGCCATTTGTGAGCTCACCTCTTTCAGTATTTCCTTTAGTGTAGGCCTCGTAGTGGAGAATTCCCTCAATTTTCATATGTCTGGAAAGGTCTTAATTTTTCTTTCATATCTAAAGTAAAGCTTAGCTGGATACAGTATTCTAGCCTGTTAGTTCTTTTCACTTAATAGTTTAAATATTTAATTCCACTCCTTTCTGGCATGTAAGGTTTGTGCCGAGTAGTCCGACGATAACTTAATGGGTATTCCTTTATAAGTTACTGTTTTCTTCTCCCTGTCTGCCCTGAGATCTGTCTTTGTCATTGCATTTTGATAATTTCAATACAATATGTCTTAATGAAGGCCTTTTTCAGTTGAGATAGTTGAGCGTTCTGTTGAATTCTTGGATTCCAAGCTTCATCTCATTCCTTAAATTTGGGAAATTCTCATCAACTCTTTGAAAATGCTTTCTAGTCCCTACTCCTTTTCCTCGCCTTCAATAATGCCCATTATTCTTTTGTTTCCTCTCCTAATGGTATCGGCTAGTTCTTGTATTTCTCTTTCATTATTTTTCATTCTTCAGTTTCTCTCCCCTTCCTTCTGATGCATTTCTAGATTTCTGTCTTCGATATCACTGATCCTTTCTTCCATTTGGTTGACTCTATTTTCTAAGCTTGCTAGTTCATTTTTCGACTCTTCAGTGTGCTTTTTATCTCCAGAATATCTATTCTGTTGTTTTTGAGGGTTTCAATCTACTTGCTAAAGAACTTGTTCTGCTCATCTAGTTGTTGTTTTTTTATTTTTTATTTTTTTTAATTCCTGAAATTGTTGATATGATTCGTTTCAGATCTAACTGACTATTTTTAGAACCATCCTGAATTCTCTGTCATTTAAGTCGCATATTTCTATGTCTGTAAGCTTATTTTCTGGAGATTTTTCTCTTTCTTTCTGAGATGCCTTGTCACCTTGGTTGTTCATGATGTTTAATAGACTATTTCTCCGCGTGGGCATTAATGGAAGTGTATTCTGCTTTTTTTTTCCAGAAAAAAGTTATTATATAAAGATCTCTCTAGCCTGTTGCAAATAAGGCATTTCTATTTGGTTTCCAGTAGGTAGTGTCTAAGCCTCTTGGATCCCCGCTTTGTATAAAGCCTTAATAATACCTTTTTTTTCTTATATATGTTTCATCACACTCACTACCTTCATTCTCAGACCCTATTAGTGTTAGTGAAAATGTCGTTAGCCTTTGCTCAGATTCCCCTGGGGTTTCACGGTGTTTGACCTTGGAGGGTATGCGTGGAGGGGCCCTCTGAGTTGGGGGATGGGGGCTGCGGCTCAGCCTCCATTTTGCAACCACTGCTGATAAAAATCAACTGTTGTTTCTCTGCCATCCCATCTCCTCTGCTGTCTCTGCTTCTCTGCTTTCTGCCCCGATGACTGGGCCCTGCCTCTAGCCACATGGAGCTCACATCTCTCCCAGGCAAGGCTGTTCAGGGAACTCACCACACCTTCTCTCTCCCACCTCCTCCTACAGAGAGCTCTAGCTGCGAGAGGCAGACTCTTTGTTTCTCTCAGTCCACCGTCTGACACCTGGGGGTTCTGACCTGTGTTAGCTCTTATGCTCAGATCCCATGCTCAGACATGCTGGTATGCAGTTTTGATGTTTTTTGTTGAGTTTAAGATGTTCAACTTATTGTTGTTTCACGGGGAGAGATCTGGGGACGTCTCTCATTCCACCATGTTCTCCAAACTCCAGGCCCTGACTAATGTTAGTTTCATTTCACTCCACCAAGTTCTTTCCTAGTTTCTCCCACTTGCATCTCACAGTCAGTCGGCCTCTCCCAGATTTTTCTGTTGGTAGAATGAATTTTAAATGCAGCTAGAGAGGGCTGTCCTTCAATGCTCACCATCTTAGACTGGCAAGGTTTTGATCAGGCCCATAGCATGGAGAAGTGATGCCACACAATAAGACCATTGCATTGTCTCTCTAAATTTTCATCTCCACAAGCTTTTGTTAATATTTCATCCCAGGAGCCCCAAGTTTTCCTGTAATTTGCCTACCAAACTGAATTTATCAAGAAAAAAATCATTTTTCTCTCTCTCCAGTAATCAAAGCCATATATAGGTGGCCCTGGAATGATATTATTATAGAATATAAGCTCTTCCTTAGATTAAGACAACATTAATGAAGGATATTACTTTTTAAGATCATGAATTCATTCACTCAACAAATGATTATTGAAGAATCAAAATATTCCAGGTATTATCCCAGGCACTGGGCATATAGCAGTGAGTAAAACCATTAAAGTCCTTGTCCTGGAGGAGATGACATTTTGGTGAGGTTAGTCAGACAATAATAAACAAGTAACAAATATTTCAGGTGGTGATAAATGCTATGGAGAAGATCAAGCAAAGTAAGGTGGTTAGAGACTGCGAGGGCTTGGAATGCTGATTAATATGGGATGATCAAGAATGGTCTCTCTAAGGCCAATATTTAAGCAGAGGTCAGAAGGAAGTGAGGAAGTGAACTAAGGGTGTATATGGGAAAAGCATTCCTGGCAGAAAGGATGGCAAGTGCAAGGATCCTAAGGCAGGAGTGCGTAATTGGTATGTGTGTTAAAGAAATGCTATTCTATTCCACTGCAACTGAAACACAAGCAAAAGGGGAAAATAAGAGAAGATGAGATCAAAGAGATAGCTAAGGGCAGATCAGGTAAACATTTTGCCCTTTCCTGTTAATGAGCTGGAAGTCATGGGAGGGTTTTAAGCAGAGGAGCAGTATAATCTAACTTATGTTATAAAAAGATCACTTCGAGTGCTATTGGAAGAAAAGATTCTGGGCGGGGAGAGGGGAGACAGGTTTCATGGGGTAAAGGAAAGAAACAGTAAGCCCAGTTAGGATGCTGTTGCAATCATTCGAGCAAAAGGTGAGAGAGGCTATTGACCAGATGGCAGCACAGAAGGCAGTGAAACTGATCAGATTTTAAATATATTTTCAAAATAGAACAAACTGATGGATTAAATGTGAGATGTGAAAGAGAGAAATTAATGACTCGTTCATTCAACAGATATTGACTGAGCACCTTCTATGTACCAGGTATCATTCTGTGTGCTTGAGACATGGCAGTGAACATAGCAAAGAAAAATCCCTACCTTCATGGAGTTTACTTTCTAGTGGATAATAATAACCAATATTTATTAAGCACTTGCTATGTTCTAAGTTTTATGCTTTCTTAACTCAATTAATCATCACCACACCCCAATAAGGTATGTACGTATTTGCGCATGGTATTATCTCTATTTTTCAGATGATTACCCTCTCAGAGAGGGTAATTAAGTTCTTTGAAGTCTCAGTGTTGGTAAGTAGCAAAGCTTTGTTTCAAACTCAGGAAGTTCTGCTCAAGAGTCTGAGTTCAAACCACTATACTCTACTACCTCTCTACCAAGCCAGTATTCCCAAACCAAGAGTCAAAGCTGGCCCCCCTAGGTACAAATCAGAAATCCCAACTGATAGATAACTCAAAGTTTTTTGGCCTGAAAATCTTCAAGAATGTGCTTGCCATTTCCTTAATTCTGAACATAAATTTACTAGCTTGGTGCTATGGACTAAATTGTGTCCTCCCAAAAATCATACATTGAAACCCTAACATCAATGTGATGCTATTTGGCGATGGGGCCTTTTAGAGGTAACTCGGGTTAGATAAGGTCATGAGGGTAGAGCCTTCATGATGGGACTAGTGTCCTTATAAGAAGAGACACCAGAGTGAGGACATGTGAGGACACAGTGAGGAAAGTGTCTGTAAACAAGGGGGCCCTCACCAGGAATGAAATCGGCCAGCACCTTGACCTTGAATTCCAGTCTCCAGAACTGTGGGAAATAAATTCCTGTTCTTTAAGCCACCAGTCTATAGTGTTTTGTTATTGCAGCCCAAACTGATTAATACGCCTGAGCATAGAAAGATTTGGGCCAATGATTACTCTCTAAAATGCCCTGTATTGTTTGACACCAAAAGTTGTGTCATAGGACCATGTAAATGTTAGCTCTAATTATCCACTAGAATGGCTAAGAAGAATTAAAAAGGGCAGAAGTCATCAGGACTGCTGAGAACCTGACACACTGCCAGGCAAATCAGGAGACTTTGGTCAGTGAAATTGCTCTGTGGTTCTTCTGTTGAAATATCTCATTGATATGAAAGAAAAAAAAATGTGTAGAAACATAAGTGAAAAAGAACCGTGAGATTTGGAGATACAATGATAAAAATTGCTTGCATTTTATTGAATGCTTACTATATTGTAAGCTGTGTGATAAGTGCTGAAGATGCATTACCTTATCTAATCTTCACAGTAACCCAAGGAGGAAAATATTAATATCTCTGTGTATGAAATTGAGTTTCAGAAAGTCTCAGTGATTTACCCAAGCTCTCCCAGCTAATAAGTGGTGGGAGTGAACTCAAACCCCCATCTGATTGACTGCTAACCCCCACTGTTCCCCAGTATAGTAAACTCTCCTCTTGCACTCCCCAGTGAGCCCTGCCCAGATTGCCCATTCACTATTACCTGTATTGCTTCTACTACTTAAATCGGGACTTCTTTGTATGTTTCTTTACATGCTTTGGTACAATCTCATTCATACACATGTACCATCTCTCTCATTCATTTTATCAGCTTACTGAAGTCAGAGGCTCTGTTTTTCTTACCTTTTTATTTTCCAGCACTTTCAGTTATGGGGGATCTGCCCACAAGTGAGTATCTAGTAAATTTAGGTGATTGACTACAATCAATAAATTGTTTTAGGAATCTGCAGGTAATTTTGTATGCTTTCGCCTAAGACAAGATTAATATCACACTTGCAGGTAAAATAATAGCTGCCATTTCTTTAAGGCTTAATTAATGCTTAACGCTGTGCTCAGTACTTTCCATGTATTATCTCATTAAACCCAGAAAATATGAATTAAGTGCTCTCATTACAATCTCTATTTTAAGGTGGGAAATTGAGACTCAGAGAGGTTAAAAATAACCTCCTCAAAGTCACTGAACTAGTAAATGACAGATCTATAGGTCTATCCATCTTCAAAGTCAGCTCTCCTAACCACTTGGTTTAAAGTGGAAATTATGCCCTACAAGAATTTGCTTCAGTGAAGAATGCAATTTTTAAAAATGTATATCTTCACATTATTTTTAACAGCTTTAAATATGATAAACCTTACATATTTAAAGTGTACAACTTAATCAGTTTTCACATATCTGTGCACATACAAAACTATCATCACAATCAAGATAATTAACATATCCATCATCCTCAAAAGTTTCCATGCCTTTCTGTAAGCCCTCATTCCAGCCCCCACCCTGTCTTCAAGCACAAATTATTTTTTAAATGTGCAAGGCAGAAACTGAGGTGAGATTCTGCTTGCTCAATGATCATATCAACTCTGTCCCTAATATACTGGGTTCATTTGATTAGTGTCAGTTTACTGATCTGTGACTCCAGATCCTTAATAGTAATCTTCAACTTCAGGCTGACATTCAGGCTAACTACAGGAAGAAGAGTGATGATAAATTCTCTCTGGCTTAGAAAGCTAATCTAAAAAAAAAATCAGCTGGGCTGATTAATTTCTTCTTTTTAGGAAAAAAAGATGTGATTATTTAGCAAACAAATCAAAATCCTCAGGATTCTTTTTGGGCTTCTGTGTATTAGGGAAAATGGGACTGGTATATATAAGCTTTTGAAAAATCTCTAATTTACCCAGTAGAGAGATTCCCATCCTATGACAAAGGTAGCAAAGCCAGTCAGCAGCTAAATTTATTTTTTAAATAAAACCCACCTAACCTATTTATTTGATGAATGGACCTAGAAATGATAGATTGCCACCAAGTTCTTAGAAAATGATGCATAGGAGCCTTAAAGGGCTTTTCTTTATCAAATCAATGTTTCTATCTATCAACTTTACTCATTTTCTCAGTTTCCTCTGCCCACGCATTAACCTAACATTTTCACTTTAAGTGGGGAAAAAAAAAAACCTGGGAGTGAAGTAAACATCTGGGCCCTAACAGACCACTGCCTTTGGCCAGTGTCACCCGTCCAACCAATTCCCAGCCCTGTTTATGAAATGGGATGATGAGGGAAAAGGTTAATATTGTTTAAATGGTGAGAGAATTCATAGCAGTATAACATAAGGATTAATCTATATGGTGCAGTCGATATGCCGTAGAACAGGGAAGAGAGATCACTGTGCACTGAGGAGGTCAGGGAAAGCTTTTTGAAGGAAGAGCTGGACATAGCCCAGAAGAGGAAGAAGTATTCTAAGTGCATCTAGCCACTGGGATAACTACTGGGTTAAAGGCAGGAATGAGTGTAGCAAATGCAGTGTGTATAGAGGGTGAAAGAGTACCCCAGCGTTAAGGGTTAAAGGTATCTAACAACCCTGCAGTACTGACCTAGAAGAGATAGATACACAGGAAAGAAAGAGGAAAGAGACAGGCTAGTGGGATTCAGAGAGAAGTTGTCAATTAGTTCTTCTGTCTTTTTATCACAGCACGTGACAATCAGATGTATAGGGCTTTTAATTTCAGATAAGCCATTTTCTACTCATAAAAGATGTAGCAGTTCTGCTTAGAATAACTACTATTAACAGCAGCAGTTAGTATTAAAGGAAGAGTAAGCAGGGGAAGGAAATTCTGCAGAGAAAACATTTCCCCTTGATTTCCCTGTTAAAGGTAAAAGTATTCCATGGTGGGAAATATCTAAGACGATTCAACCTCTCTGTAGTAGGCCATATAAAAAGTAAAGTACTTCTGATCCCCAACTTCTATTTTAAAGGCAAGACATAGTTCACACAGGAGCCCAGAAAACAAGGAATCATTTAAGAGAACTGAATCTATCTTTGCTTGCTTTCTTAGACACTCAGTGTTGAAATAGATCTTAAATGTGATGAGCTCTGATCTCCCAGGGGAAAATTTAGCCAAGTAAGCTCCTGGAAGTCATCTTATTCATCTCCCTGTCTAAGGGCCATTTTAATGTAAAACATTTATCCCAGAGGAAAGTGTGAAGCTCCATCCCAAGATTTTTGGGGGCTTTTTTTGGCTTTCACTTCTTGATTTTTTCTTTTCACTTTGGACCCTTGGATTTTTCCGGTTCAAGGGGCCTTTAGGGCTTCTTGGTTTTCCTTTTTTCCTTTTTTTTTCAAAAAGAATATTTTTATTTTAGAAAATTATTTAGATAGTAAATAAAATTAGATTTCTTTTTATTTTTAATTTAGAACAGAACGTTACAGACAAAACTATCTCCTCCTCATGCGGGACACCTTCTTGTGAACCTCCCTGTCCCCTCAGAATAAAAACGACTATTAGTTTGCTGAATTTCCTTTCAGACCATTTTTGGTACTTCTACACACATAAAAACATGTAGTATTTTTTGTGTGTTTTAATTTGTTTAAAAGGTATCACGCAATATGCATCTGGCTTTCTTCATTCAGCACTGTTTTGAGATCTAGGTCATTCCTTTTAACTGAAGTTCAATGTTCCAGACATGAAAGTACCACACTTCCTTATCCACTTCCTTCTTGATGGACATTTACAAATCTTCTTTAGGGAGAGAGAATTGAGGTTTAGAGAAGTTACAGGATTGGCCCAAGATAGGTTTTAGCACAGCTGGAACTAGAATTCACATTTTAAATGAAAGGCAGATGAATTTCTCAAAAGTTCA
The DNA here is from genome assembly GCF_000151845.1 of Pteropus vampyrus. Lineage (NCBI taxonomy): Eukaryota > Metazoa > Chordata > Mammalia > Chiroptera > Pteropodidae > Pteropus > Pteropus vampyrus. The sequence continues at coordinate 2,888,501 of NW_011889025.1, read as the reverse complement.
CTGTCCAGGCTCATTCGTGAAATTCTAAGTTGGTCTAATATGAGATTGAAGAATTGGCTTAAAGAGTGTGAAAATTCTGAACCTTCGTACTTCCCAGAGCTAGTGAGTTAAGCAGGCCTAACCCATGGCCTTATGTTCTGAAGAACTTTGGGGCTAATCTCCAGGAAAGAAAATAGCTGGGACAAAGCTACCCCTCTGAACAAGTGGAAGTACGCTGGAACACTATAGGCTCTGAGAAGTATCTACCTTTGTTCTTGGGGTCTGAAAAACCTTCCTTTCAAACTTACAGCTTTGAACCCTAAAGGATTTTCCATCCATAAAATTGCAGTGGACCCACCCAGAGAGTTAAATTAAGGTAATACTGGCTATCAACTGTATCAGACAGCTGATAGCTTGCTAGAACGAAATCCTTATGGAAAGCAGATATGCATCCAGGTAAGTGGTCAGAATGAAGCAAAGGAAAGGAGAAAGAAATAAAATTAACATTTGTTGATTGCCTGCTATGTGCCAAGCAATGTACTAAGTACTTTATATAAATATTATCACAATGAAATTATTAATGCTACTTTCCATTTTAGGAAACAAGAGCTAAGAGGTTAAATAGCTTACCCAAAGTTCATTTGCTCATTCATTCATCCACTTAACAAAAATTTGCCAAGCTACTATTTCTATGTCCCAGGTGTTATGCTAAGTAAGGAAATGTAATGATGAACATGACAGGACAGGTTTCTGTTCTCATGGACTTGAATCCATGAAAAGTCATGTACCGTGGACAATATAAGAAAAGTAAACATGGTCAGGCACATTTGATTGGGCACTGTGAATGTAGACAGCAAGCAAATAATAAGAGCTCTGAAGCAGCATTCATTTCTTCATTCATTGAATATATATTGAGTGCTTACTATATCCAAGGAATGTGCTAGGCGGTTTGAGAAAATGTAAAGATGAATAATATAGTGCATACTCCTAAGAGTGCTTAGGGCATATGTGATATTCACTCAATACTTGAATACCAGACTAGAACCTTAAGTTCAAGTCCAAGTGACAACCTCATGTTTTCAAGCTATTTTTCTTATCAGGTACAAAGGAAAATATGTGTCAAGCTAAAAAGCAAGGGAGGGTGAAATAAGTAGAAAATGACAGAGTATCAGCTACCACCTCCATGAAACTAATGCTCTATAAAATACTTCAATCGATAGAACGAGAGACAATAAACCAGTTTTTTCACCAACTGACTGATAGGCAGATGACACCTTCTTGACACAAAGTATCAGCAGGTTCATATTTACTGGCTAGAAACAAAATGGCAAAGGAGTTGCCAGTGTATCCGAAGTTGCCACATGTTTGGATATGGGCTCCTTTTTTTTTTTTTCACTGAGATCTAGAGCAAAGAGGAGCATCTACCTTAGAGGAAGAAATCCTGCAGCATAGGAAGTTTATAACAGTATACTCCTTTGTGCTATTGTTGTCAAAGGTTTTATTTTTATGTGTCATAAACCTCACAATACATTGTTAAAATTATTGCGAAAATAGTATACATTTAAGGAGACTGAAAAAAAGAATATCTTGTATATTTACTCATGGAGTTTCCAATTTTAGTGCATACTCCTCTTTTGTGTAGATCCATATTTTCATCTTATGCTATTTTCCTTTACCTTCAGACCTTCCCTTAATATATCTCATGGTATGAGTCTGTTGCTGGTGAGTTATTTCAGATTTTGCAGTTTGAAAAAATCTTTATTTCACCTTGGTTCTGAAAGATATTTTCTGCGTGTAGAATTTAAATTTGTCTTTCACCATGCTTCTTCACTTCCCTTTAGCTTGTTGATTCAGAGGAGAAATCTGGTGTTGATTTTATGTTTGTTCCTCTATATGTTTTTTTTTTCTCACAGCTTTTATAATTTTCTCTTTATCGATAATTTTAAGCAATTTGATTAAGACATGTCTTGGCATAATTTCCTTCATGTTTCTTGTACTTGAGGGTCTTGGAACTATAGGTATATATTTCATCAAATTTAAAAAATATTGCAGCTGTTATTTTTCTTAAATTTGTGGGGGTGACATTGGTTAATAAAATTATATGTTTCAAGTGTATATTCAATAAAACATCACATGTATATTGCTTTGTGTGTTTACCACTCAATGTTAAATTTCTTCCACACCATATATTTGATCCCCCTTACTCTCTTCTACTTCCCCCCTCCCCCATGCCCTCTGATAACAACTAAACTGTTGTCCTTGATCATGAGTCTATGTTGGTTTGTCATATCTGTTTGTTGCTTTCAGTTTTACATACCACATACAAGTGAAACTTATGATTTTCAACTTTTTCTGTCTGGCTTATTTTGCTTAGCACAATAATCTCAAGAACCATCCATGTTGTCACAAATGGCAGTATTTCACTTTTTCCTATGGCTGAATAATATTCCATTGTATGTGTGTATGTGTATGTATATATATATTCACACTTTCTTTATCCGATCATCTATCAAAGGACACGTTGGTTGTTTCCACATCTTGGCCACCATGAATAATGCTGCTATGAATATTGGAATGCATATATCTTTGTGGTTAAATGTTTTCAAGTTTTTTGGGTAAATACTCAGAAGAGAGGTTGCTGGGTCATATGATAACTCTATTCTTAATTTTTTGAGGAACCTCCCTTTTGATTTCATAGTGGCTATACCAATTTGCATTCCCATCAGCAGTGTATCAGGTTTCCTATTTCCCTACAACCTCTCCAACACTTGTTATTACTTGTCCTGTGGATGATAGCCGTTCTAACAGGTGTGAAGTGGTATTTCATTGTGCTTTTGATTTGCATTTCTCTAATAGCTAGTGAAGTTGAACATCTTTTCATATGTCTATTGGCCATTTGCATTTCTTCTTGGGAGAAGTGTCAGTTCAAGTCCTCTGCCCATTGTTTTAATTGCATGGTTTGCTGCTGTTATTGTTGTTGAGTCGTATGAGTTCCTTGTATATTTTAGATATTAGGCCCTACCACAGACATTGTTTGCAAATATATTCTACCATTCAGATGGTTGCCTCTTTGTCTCAATGGTTTCTTTTGCTATGCAGAAGCTTCTTAGTTTAATATAATCCTATTCATTAATTTTTGCTTTTACTTCCCTTGCCTTTGAGGTGAATTTCATAAAAATCTAAGTCCAAGGTCCATGATTTTAGTTCTTACAGTTTTCTTCTATGCAATTTACAGCTTCAGGTTTTCTATTCAGGTCTTTGATTGATTTCGAGTAAAATTTAGTGTATGGAGACAGGTAGCAGTCTAGTTTCATTCTTTTTATGTGGCTTTAAAGCTTTGCCAGCATCCTTTACTGAAAAGACTTTTCTTTCTCTACTGTCTGTTTTTGCATCTTTTGTTCAAAATTATTTACCCATATATATGGGGGTTTACATCCGGACTCTCGATTCCGTTTCACTGGTCTGTGTGTCTGTTTTACTGCAAATGCCATGCTGTTTTGATTATCGTCATATTGTGGTATAATTTGAAGCCAGGTACAGTGATGCCTCAAAACCTTGTTCTTTTATCTCAGTATGGCTTTGGCAGTTAGCGGTCCTTTGTGCTTCCATACAAATCTGATGATTTACGGTTCTATTTCTTAAAAAATTCCGATGGGATTTTAATGGGGATTGCATTATATCTGTACCATACTTTAGGGAAAAAGGTAATTTTAACTACATTAGTTCTTCCAATCCAAAAATATGGAATATCTTTCCATTTCATTGTATCTTCTTCTATTTCTTTTAATAGGGTCTTGCAGTTTTCATTATATAGGTCCTTCGCATGTTTCATTAAATTTATTCCTAGGTATTTTATTCTATTCATTGCAATTCCAAAAGGAATTATTTTTTCCCCTTCATTTGCTAACACTTCATTATTAGAGTATAGGAACGCTGTGGATTTTTTTAACATTGATTTCGTGTCCAGAAACATTACTGTTATTTGCTTATTGTTTCTACTAGTTTTCTTATGGAGTCTTTAAGGTTTTCTATATGGAGAATCCCATCATCCACAAATAGTGACAGTTTGACTTCATTGTTTCCTATTTGGATGCCTTTTATATCTTTCTCTTGCCTGATTGCCCTCACTAGGACCTTCAATGTTATATTGAATAACAGTGGTGATAGTGGACAACCTTGCCTTGTTTCTGATCTTAGAGGAAAGCTTTTCAGTGTTTCATCATTATGTATAATGTTGGTTGAGGGTTTGTCCTACATGGCCTTTATTATGTTAAAGTATTTTCCTTCTATACCGATTTTTTTAAATGTTTTGATCATAAATGGATGCTATATCTTGTTGAAGGCTTTTTCTGCATCTATTGATATGATCATATGGTTGTTATTTTTAATTTGTTTATGTGGTGTATCACATTAATCAATTTGCATATGTTGAACCATCCCTGTGCCCCTGGGATGAACCCACTTGATAATGGTGTATAATCTTTTTAATACATTGCTATATTTGGCTCGCTAGTATTTTATTTAGGATATATGCATCTGTGTTCATGAGACATATTGGTCTGTAGTTTTGTTTTTTTGTGTGTTTCTTTATAAGTTTTGGTATTAGAGTAATATTGGCCTCATAAAATGAGTTGGGAAGTATTACCTCCTCTTCAATTTTTTGTAAGATTTTGAGAATAGGTATTAAAACTTCTTTGAATGTTAGGTAGAATTCACTGATGAAGCCATCTGATCCTGGACTTTTACTTTTTGGTAGGCTTTTGATGATTGTTTCAATTTCCATACTGCTGATTGGTCTATTTAGATTTTCCAGTTCTTCTTCATTCAGTCTAGGAAGATTATATCTTTCTAAGTACTTGTCCATTTCTACTAGATTATTAAATTTGGTGTTAGATACTTTTCATAGTATTCTTATATGATCCCTTGTATTTCTGCAGTATCTGTCATAACTTCTCTTTTGTCCCTGATGTTGTTTATTTGTGTCCTTTCTCTTTTTTCTTTAGTGAGTCTAGCCTAGGGTTTGTCAATTTTATTAATCTTCTCAAAGAACCAGCTCTTTGTAGCATTTATTTTTTTCTATTGTTTTTTTTTTCTGTTTCTTTTCAATTTCATTTAACTCTGCTCTGATTTGATTATTTCTTCCCTTCTGCTGATTTTATGCTTCATTTTTTTCTTTTCTAGTTTTTTAAGATGAAGCATTAGGTTGTTTATTTGGGCTCATTTTTTTGAGATAGGCCTGTAAAGATATGAACTTTCCTCTTATGACCCCTTTTGCCATGTCCCAATAGTTTTGTTGTACTATCATTATCATTTCTATGTATCTCTTGATATCTCTTTTTATTTCTTCTCTGACCCAGTTATTCTTCAGTAGTATGTGGTTTAATCTCCATGCATTTGTGGTTCTTCCCGCTTTCCTTTTACGGCTGATCTCAGCTTCAAAGCATTATGATTGGAGAATGTGGTTGGTATGATTTCAACCCTCTTTTATTTGTTGAGGCTATCTCTGTATCCCAGTATGTGGTCGATTATTGAGAATGTTCCATGTGCACTAGAGAATATATAAGCAGCTGTTTTAAGATGGAAGGCTCTGTCAATGTCAATTATGTTCACTTTGTCTAATGTGTCATTTAAGGATGTTATTTCCTTATTGATTTTCTGTTTGGACGATCTGTCCGTATCTGACCATCAAGTATTTAGGTCTCCTACTATATAGTGTTAGCTCTGTTTCTCCCTTTACTATTGCTAATAACTGCTTTATATATTTCGGGCTCCCTGATTCGGAGCATAAATATTAAGTGTTATGTCTTCTCGTTGCATGATTTCCTTTGTCATTATAAAGTGTCCCTCAGTATCTTTACCTTCTTTATTTTGAAGTCTATTTCATCTGACATTAGCACCTCAACTCCTACTTTTCTCTGAATGTCATTTGCTTGAAATATCATTTTCTGCCCTTTCACTTTGAGTCTATATTTGTCTTTGGAACTGAGATGTGTCTCCTGGAGGCAGCATATGGTTGGGTTTTGTTTTCTGATCCAATCTGTAACTCTGTGCCCTTTTATTGGTGAGTTCAGTCCATTTACATTTAGGGTGATTATTGAAATATGAAGTTTTCCTATAGTCATTTTATCTTTTGCTTACTGGTAGCTCGGTATTTCCATTGCTTCCTTGTCTTTATGTTTCTGACTTTTTTATTTTGGTTTGGTTGTGGGTTTTCCCTCTGGTCCTTCTTGTTTGATGTCGTATACTTCAGTTCTGAATCTTTGGCATGTGGTTACCATTACATGTGCCTTATCTCCATTCCCCTTTGCAAATTTGGATTTTGAATCCTCCCCTTTTCTGTTATAGTTGTCTCAATTTGTCCCTATCTATGCTGAACGTTCATTGATGTCTTGCTAAAGCAAATCTCTTATTATTATTTAAGTTTATAATGCCCTGTTGATTTTTAAATATTCAGCTTATTGTTGTTTCAGTGGGAGAGATCTGGGGACATCTCTCACTCCACCATGTTTCTGATGTCACTCCTGTTTTTTGATTTTAAATAATTTATCTTTATTGATATTATTTAGTATGACTGTGTTCTCTTCCTTTTAATTCTTTAGACATGGTTTCTTTGATTTCATTTAATATATTTATAATAGCTGATATAAAGTGTTTGTTTACGAGTCCAATTCTGGGGCTTCTTTAGGGGCACTTTTTATTGACTGCTTTTTTCCTGTGTGTGAGCCATACTATCCTGTTTCTTTGTGTGTCTATAAATTTTTTTTGAAAACTAGACATTTCAAATAATATGATATGACAGTTGTGGAAATCATATTACTCTCCTATTCAGTTTTATTGCCATTGTTGTTTTATTTCATGAATTTCCTGGACTAATCCTATAACGTTTGTATTCTATTTTGTGTGTGGCCACTGAAATCTCTGCTCAGTTAGCTTAGTGGTCAGTTAATGACTGGACAGAGATTTCTTTAAATGCCTTGAACTACTAATTCTCCCAGCTTTAGCCAAGGTGCTGTGTGTGTGTTGGGGCAAGCCTTTAATACTGTGATGGGTAGTTACCAATTATTCCTTAATCTTCACTTCCTGATTGTGCAGTCTCATGGTCAGTATTATGTGAGAGATAAGGCCCTTTTTGGGTCTTTTCTGGGCATATACACATTCCTGCATATGTGCATTACCTTTCAAATTCTGAGGAAAATTTCAGAGCTAATCAAAACACCCTATGGACAATCTCATTCCCCATAATTTTTAAAGTTTTGGATCAGCCTCTTATTTGCCCCAACTGCCTCAGGGAACTATAGCGTTAAACAATTTCAGCTGATTTCTTTGACAGCCTTGAGACAGGGTTTTCCTCACTTAAAAAGCTCTGAAGTAAGGTCAGATAAAGACAACCCCTGAGAATAGAGCTTTTGCAGAGATTTGACAGACAGGTAAAATAATGACAATTCTCTAGGGATGGGTCTTTGGGAAGCTCCAAACCCATTCTGTCTTCTGCAATGGCTACTTGGCTGATTTTTTTTTTCTTAGTTACTGTGTTTCTGATGTTGCAAGTTTTCAAGGCTATCATAAAACTGGAGAGTTGGCAATGGGACTAGATCAAGTAAAATGTTCTCAGCTCCTATAGAGAGTTAGCTGGGATTTTTTTTCTAGAATAAATGCTTCTCGATTGTTACGAGTCTTTGATTAATTTCCAGAGCTATGAAAATGTCACTTTTAACAATTTTTTTGACAGTGTTCTCATTGATTTTATGAAAGATCATATTTTCAGAGGACTTTACAGCACTATGCCAGAAGTGCTTCTCCTATGCTGGGAATTTTCATATTCCTATAAATATCCTTCAGCTTTATCAGGCACACATGTAGAATATTTTGAAACAGAATTATCCTTTCCAGTCTTGCTTTTAAAATGTGTTATATGAGACCAGATATTTGTTTAATCTGGGGCTAATTATTTCTCACTATCAAGGTAAGACCTTTCTCTCCAGTGTCCTATAATGTATAAAGGTTTCCAGTCTAGCTAGTAGGAATAGGATATATTCTCCTTTCTATGTGAGCACTGGATAATGTTCCAACTAACAGTTCAGGTGGTTCTTTCTCCAGTCTTGGATTGTCTTCTCATGTACATATACCTTTAGTGACTGTTGGCAGACAGCAAAATAATTGAACTTATGTCAAAAGAACACATAGTAAAAGCATATCAGGTTTTTCTTTGTTCACGGTCACATACTTGTGCCTGCTCTTAAACTACTAGTAAAAATTCCCTATAGTCATATGATGGTATGAAATATACTATCTCGATCTCACCTGTAAGAGCTACTTCCCCAAAATGGAAAATGTAGAGGGACAGGAAACACAAAACAGGGCAATTGTAACCTGAGGCAGTCTTAGAGGCAGAAAATTCTGAAAATAAGCCAAAGTTTGCAGCCAAGAAGAACACAGTTCACATCAGCATTTAAACCAAAGGGCAAGGTGTGAATAGGATAGATAGCTGAGAGAATAGACAGCACAAGAGAATAGGGCTTGAGTTGAGGTAGAAGATAAAAGATTTGCTGGGCAGAGCTTCTGTATGTGTTAGTATGCCCCTCTATTTACATGGTGCTCAGTGTATATTGAAGCAAATGCTCAAAGAAGTCAGATTAAATTTATAGCAATATATTATAAGGCCCACAGAGAGCATCTTGACTTCCAGATTTGAGAAGCACTAAGGTTAAGATGTGGATGACAGAGACACAGGGGATTGTTAATAGGCAATAGAGATACTCTGGTAATAATCCTAATTCTTAAAAGGGGCACAATAGAGGAAAACCGTATCTTCTGACAACATACTCCTCAGAGTCTCTATTAGAGAAAAGATCTTGGGCTGGTTCTGCTTGGTGAAAATCAGAAGGATTCATTACGATAGCTCTGAGTAGTATAACTGCTATTTCTTGGAATCAGCACTCAAGAGGCTATAGACACAGGACTCATTTCTTTGGGTCCTGTTCTATTCTACCTGAGGAGTATGGGCATGTAATGTTGGACTGATCCCAGTGTCAAAGGGAAAGGTGACTTGATCTGAATCACTTAGTTTATTTCATCTATAAAAACAGCCCAAACCAGTAACTGAGTCTCAAATTTCATTTCTTTTAGTCTGAATCATTCCTGTTTGCCTGTCTTTATGGAGTAAACACAGGGCTAACTGATAAATGTGTCCCTCACTTGGTGCTATATCTAACCCGGTGGTCTTTAAGTATCATAAATGTCACTAATACTATACAAGCATTTATTATTTTAATAAATAGTTGACTGATTTTAAGGTAGCATTGATCTTAGCAATCACCTTTTTTTGTCCCCTCAATTTCACAGAAAAGGAAACAGAGACACAAAGAAGAGGTAATATAACTTGCTCGAGTTTATATTTCAAATTAGTGGAGGTGCTAAGGTGAGGATCCAGGTCTCTTACTTCCTAAGACACCATTCTTTAAATTGCACCATTTTATATTCAGAAGTATGTACCATTATTTCTGGGTAAGTCCCCTGACAAATTTTTATCTTTTGTTTTAAAACTGTACTATTGTAACATTCCAAGTCCTAATCTTATATTTTGGGGCAAGGCAGGGAGGTGGAGAACTAACCAACTTTACAAAAAACATATCCTGTCCAAAAGTAAAACCCTCTCAGGAGTTAAAAGGGTGGCCTGGTTTTAGAGATCCCAGAATGCAAAGCGAGAAAGTTACAAAACAGTCACACTGAAGGAGATTGCATAATAAGAAAACAAGCATTTAAGATCATTACTTGGCAGAACTCACTGGGACAGAGAAAGAAAGTCAAAATGTTAAGAGCCATTGCCAAATGAAGACCAAGAAGAAGACAAAATAAGAATCTGTGAAGTAAATTGGAAGTCATGAAGAAATAGAATGTGTTTGACAGAAATTCTCAGGGCCCTAGTAACCAGCTTAGTGAAGAGCCTTTCTCGGTCACATGGATAGCAGCATTACCACTCTTTATTCACTCAGGCTTAAATGTAAAGTACAGCATAGGGAAAATAGTCAATAATATTGCAGTAACCTTGTGCGGTGTCAGATAGCAAAAGTCTCATGCTCCTGGTTTTTGACCCAGTAATTTGACTTCTGGTAAGCTATACTGAGCACATAACCTTGGATAGACTACATAAAAATATTTATGTACAAAAAATATCTATCACAGCTTTATTTACAACAGTGGAGATAAATGGAAGAAACCCTAAATATCCCCAAACTGGAAACTAGTTAAGTACATTATGGTAAACCTGATCTGGCCCAATTAAATATTATGTAGTCATTTAACATGATATTTTAACATATGATGTATGAAATATACTGTCTCAATCTCACCTAGCAGTGCCACTTCCTCACAAGGAAAATTGGTGGTGGAAAGACAGGAGATTCAAAGAGTGTTATTAGCGATGGGTGGGAAATTTTTACAAAATACTAAGTGAGGAAAACTGGATAAAAATATATATATACAGGAACTCATGAAAAAAATCATGGGGGAAAAACTGAAAATATTTCTTTATTTTAAGCCACATTGTTTTATTTTTATGAGAAAATAAGGTTTGCTAGTTTAAGTAATTTTTTGTAATTTTTATTTTAAAATAATTTCAGACACACAGAAAAGTTGTAAGAACAGTAAAAATAACTCCTGTGTACCCTTTACCTAGATCCTCTAATTCTTAGCATAAAAAGAAAACTTTTAAAGAAGTCCCTTTGCCCCCATTTAAGTTGGGTTTGGCCAATAAGCTCCTATGGGAACATTGCCCACTTAGATTCCAAAGTGAAAGATAACAGAAAGGAGACAGACATCCATTTTTCATGGCCTGTGGAATCTGGAATGAAATCCAGCCCTAAGACTAATAGTCAAATACAAAACTTTTAACCATTCTGACAGGTGTGAGGTGATATCTCATTGTGATTTTAATTTGCAAATAAATTTAATCATCTCTGATGATTAGCGACCTTCAGCATCTTTTCATATGTCTATTGGCCATCTGTATTTCCTCTTTGGAGAAGTATCTGTTCAGGTCTTCTGCCCATTTTTTAATAGAATTGTTTGTTTTTTTGTTGTTGAGTTGTATGAGTTCTTTATATATTTTTGGATATTAACCTCTTATCCTATGTATCATAAGTGAATACCTTCTCCCATTCAGTAGGTTGTCTTTTCATTTTGATGATGGTTTCCTTTGCCATGCAAAAACTTTTTAGTTCGATGTAGTCCCATTTGTTTATTTTTTTCTTTTGATTCCTTTGCCCGAGGAGATATGTCCAAAAATAAATTACTGGTAGCAATATCAGAGAGTTTACTGCCTATGTTTTCTTCTAGAAGTTTTATAGTTTGGGGTCTTACATTTAAATCTTTAATACATTTTGAGTCTATTCTTGTATACAGTGTAAGAAGGTGGTCCAGTTTCTTTTCTTTTTTTTTTTTTCATGTATCTGTTCAATTTTCCCAACACCATTTATTGAAGAAACTGTCTGTATTCATTGTATATTCTTCCCTCCTTTGTCATATATTAAGTGAGCTATAGGTGTGGATTTATTTCTGGGCTCTCTATTCTGTTCCATTGACCCAGCAATTTCACTTCTGGGTATTTATCAAAAAAAAACCAAAACATTAATTCGTAAATATCTATGTACCCCTATGTTCATGGCAGCACAATTTATAATAACTAAGATATGAAAGCAACCTAAATGCCCATCAAAGACGATTGGATAAAGAAATTATGGTTCATATATACAATGGAATATTACTTGGCCATTAAAAAAATGAAAGCCTACCATTTGCAATGACATGGATGGGCCTAGAGGTTATTATGCTAAATGAAATAAGTCAGACAGAGAAAGATAAATACCATATGATATCACTTACATGTGGAATCTAAGAAACAAAAAGAACAAACTAATCAAAAGCAGACTCACAAATATAGAGGACAATCTGATGATGGCTGGTGGTGGGTGATTTGGGGGACCAGGAGAATAGGAAAAAGGGTTAAAGAAGTACAAATTAATAGTTGGTAGATGGTCACGGGGATAGGGAGCATGACATAGGGAATGCAGTTAGCATTAATATAATGGCTAGATTGAGAGCCAGAGGAGAGAAGGAGCAATTGGGTGGGGGGGGGATGTCATTTTATAAACTATATAAATGTCTAACCAATGTACTGTATACTTGAAACTAATAATAAAATAAAAAGCTTTTAACCAATTATACTGCCTACTCTTTGCTGCAATCAGTGTCATCTCATTCTGCCTTTCTCTTGAGTACTTCAAGAAACATCATTCAGACAAAGTGATAACAAGTGTTAAGCAATAGATTTAAACTCCCCCATGCAGCTGAGGGACTTGAGGGAGACAAATATGTATTTTCGCTCATGTCTTCACTCTAGCGAAAATGAAAAGCATTGGCCTAATCCAGCTGCCAGCAGTTCTACATAACTTCTCTGTACATCAAAGAGAAGTGAATAAAGAGTTAAAAACTTTACAAAAATAAAAATGCCACATGTCCATAGCTATGAAAATATATTATGCAAATGAAAGTACTCCCTTTTTAACAAAGATACTGTATACTTCTACCCTGAATTTGAGTCCTCTGTATTACAGACATTTTAGAGGTGGAAGAGATATTTGGATCACCTAGCACTATCCAATGAAACTTCCTGTAATGATTAAAATGTTCTATTTCTGTGATGTCCAGTATGGTAGCCATAAGTCACCTATGGTTATGAAGTGCTTGTAATGTGACTAGTTCCAATGCGAAACTGAATTTTTTACTTTATTTCATTTAAATTCATTTAAATTTAAATAGCCACATGTGGTTAGTGGCTACTACACTGGACAGTGGAGATCTAGACCCTTCTCCAATCTAAGTAGAAATTTCTCCTCCAGTTCTCCTGATCTCTCTGTGCTCTCTCTGATGATCACACCTACTCCCAACAGCTCCAATCACCACTTGCAATGATGGTATTCAGTCTTTGTTACATGTTGTATTCACCTGGAGAGCTATTTTTAAGTGACAATGGGAAGGTAATTGTGACTCAAGCATGAGTATTTTTTAAAAGCTTCTCAGGTGATTCTAATATGCCTCCAGGGTTGTCAACCTTTGATCAATATGCTGATGACTCCAATTCTATATCTCCAGATCTCAATGTCATGCTTCACATGCTGACTGGATCTCTCCTTCCTGATGTCTCCAAAAGCCCTAAAAAAACAACATATCCCAATGAGACATCATTATCTCGTACTGCCCTCACCCAAATCCTTCAAATTATAATTACTGGACTTAAGCCATTTTGCTATTTGTTTTCTATATGTCTTACATATTCTTCGTTCCTCAATTCCTTCATTGCTGCCTTCTTTTGTGTTTAATTGATTTTTGTAATGTACCATTTTGATTCATCTCTCATTTTCTAGTCTCTGTATGTTTTTAGGTATCTTCTTAGTGGTTAGTTAACGTGGAGATTACACTTAAATATCTTTAATTTACAGCAAGCTAGTTTAAATTAATAATAACTTAGCTTCAATAGTATAAAGAATTCTGTTCCTATGGAGCTCCATCACTCCACCTTTATGTTGTTATTGTTACAACTTACACTTTACATATTATGTGCCCATTAACATAGATTTATAATTTTGGTTCTATGCATTTGTCTCTTCAGTCATATAGGGAAAAAAGACTTACCAATCAAAAGTACAATACTGGCTTTATATTTAGCTATGGAGTTACTTTAAAAGTAACTAAAATTTCTGCACATGGCTTTGAATTACCATCTAGGCAAAAGGAGTACCATAAGCATTCTTATAGGACAGATTTACTGGCAATGAACTTCCTCAGCTTTTGTTTATCTGAAAATGTCTTGATTTCACCTTTTAAGGATGTTTTGCAGGATATAGAATCTTGGTTGAGAGAGTTTTTTTTTTTTTCCTTTCTTTCTTTCAACATTTCAAATATGTCACCCAACTGCCTTCTGGCCTCTAAGGTTTCTGAAGAGAAATTGAGAACCCCTTGTATGTGACAAGTCAATTCTTGCTGCTTTCAAGATCCCTCTTTTTTTTTTTTTTTCATTTCACAATCTGATTATAATGTGTTTCAGTGTGGAATATTTTTGAGTTTAGCTTTCCTGGAGTTCGTTGACCTTCTTGGATATAATGATTCATATGTTTCATCAAATTTGGGAAGTTTGGGGGCATTATCTCCTCAAATATACTTTCTGCCACTTTCCTTTCTCTTTCTGAGACTCCCATCATGCACCTTCTTGTACAATTGATAGTGTCTCACATACCTTTGAGGTGCTATTCATTTCTCTTCCTTCTTTTTTACCTTCTGCTCCTCAAACTGGATAATTTCAATTGATAAGTCTTTTGTTTCGCTTATTCTTTCTTCTACTTACTCAAGTATACTGTTAAGCATTTGGCAAACACTGCTGGGGAGGCTGTTCCAACTCAGAAAATACTGGAGGGAGGGGGTAAAACAAAGGCAACCCTCTGAGCCAATCCGTCTTTTTTATGCAGTAATTGAATACACATGTATTGACCAGTCAGAACATACAATCGCAATTCATAAGAACAAAATCCATATTGCCCCCTACCCTAGCACCAGCAAGCCGCACTAGGAATGTGGGCCACTGCCCCGATGGCTATCTCCAAGCTAAGGAGTGGTGGATGATCGGCAGTTCAGTAAAAATGCCACAAAATCCTCCTACCAAAATTTAATACCATCTTTCTTCATTAAGCACTACTCTGATAATTGTTTTTGTTAGATTCAAGAGTTCAGGAAAAAAAATGATTTTGATGGCATTTTCTAGGTTAATCATTACTGGAGAGATGGGTTTTTGAAGTTCCCTGTTCTGCATTTTTTAGAATGCCCTTTCTTTCTTAATTAAAATTTTTATGAAAATTATTATACATTTATCCTTTCATTTAAACTTTAAATTTTTGTCTAACTCCATATAAAATTCAAATGGGATACTTTCTGTAATTTATATCTTAATTTGGGAAGAAATTATATTTTTATTAGGGTCTTTCTATTCAGCAACATATTGTGCTACCCTACTTTTCTTTTTTTTTATCTTGTTTTATTCCCTACAATAACTTCTTTTACATGGATCGTGTTCCTTTTTTAGGTAAATTTATCCATGGATATCTTAAGATATTGTCACTAATATACATTAGATTTTTTCCAGTTTCTTAGTGATTATGACAATGAGTGTTATAAGATTTTTAAAGCAGTTGATATTTGTATATTTTTTCTTGCATTCTGTCGCCTTGCCAAAGTCTTATTAGTTCTAACAGTCTTTTTATTAATTTATTAATTTTTTGTTGTTCTTGACATTGGTTAACGAAATCCAGTAATTTCAGCTGTACATTTTCACAGTAAGGCATATATATTTTTACATTCTGTGTTCACCTCCCATAGTTAGATTTCTTTCTGTCACCACGTACATATTTGACCCACTTTACCACATCTGCCTACCGCCTCCACCCTCCCTCCTACCTTCTGGTAACCACTAGTCCATTGTCCATGCCCATGAGTCTCTGTTTGTTTGTCCTATTCGATTGCTGCTCTTAGGTTTATAACCCACATATAAGTAATATTGTGTGACTTTCAACTTTTTCTGTCTGGCTTATTTCGCTTACCATGATTACCTTGAGGTCCATCAAAGTTGTCACAAATGGCAGTATTTCATCTCTTCTTATGGCTGAGTAATATTCTATTGTATATATGTACCACAGCTTCTTTAACCATTCATCTATTGTAGGACACTTTGGTTGCTTCCATGTCCTGGCCAATATGAACAATGCTGCTATGAATGTCGGTGTACAAATATCTTTCTGGATAAGGGTATTCAAGCCTTTGGCATAAATACCCAGAAGAGGGATTGCTGGACTGTATAATAGATCAATTCTTAGTTTTTTGAGGAATGAACATACTGTTTTCCATAGTGGCTGTACCAATTTGCAATCCCACCAGCAGTGTATGAGGGTTCCTTTCTCTCCGCATTTTGTCCAACATTTGTTATTACTTGTCCTGTTGATTATAACTATTCTAACACAAGTCGGATGGTATCTCATTGTGGTTTTGATTTCCATTTCCATAATAGCTAGCGATGTTCAGCATCTTTCAAATGTTTGTTGGCCATTTGTATGTCCTCTACAGAGAAGTGTCTATTCAGGTCCTCTGCCCATTTTTTGATTGGATAGTTCGATTTTTATTTGTTATTGAGTAGTATGAGTTCTTTGTATATTTTGGATGTTAGGCCCTTATTGAAGGTGTTGCTTGCAAATATATTTTCCCATTTGGATGGTTGTCTCTTTACCTTGTTAACGATTTCTTTTGCTTAGCAGAAGCTTTTTAGTTTGATGTATTTCCATTCATTTATTTTTGCTTTTACTTCCCTTGCTTTTGAAGTCAAGCTCATAAAATTTAAATCCAAGGTCCTTGAGTTTAGTTCTAATGTGCTCTTCTATGCATTTTATTGTTGCAGGTATTATATTCAGATCCTTAATCCATTTTGAGTTAATTTTGGTGTGTGGTAATAGACAACAGCCTAGTTTCATTCTTTTGCAGGTGACTTTCCACTTTTCCCAACACCATTAATTGAAGAGGCTTTCCTTTCTCCACTGTATGTTTTTGGCTTTTTGTCGAAAATTATTTGCCCATATAAATATGGGTTTATTTCTGGACTCTCAATTATGTTCCACTGGTCAGTGTGTCTGTTTTGTTGCCAATACCATGCCGTTTTCATTTACTGTCGCTATGTAGTATAATTTGAAGTCAGGCAGAGTGATGCCTCCAGCCTCATTCTTTTTTCTCAGGATGGCTTCTGCAATTCGGGGCATTTTGTGCTTCCATAGAAATCTGATGATTTTTGGTGCTATTTTTTTAAAAAAATGTCGACGGGATTTTAAAGGGGATTGTATTAAATCTGTATAATCTTTAGGTAATATGGTCATTTTAACTATGTTGAATCTTGCAATCCAAGAACACAAAATATCTTTCCATTTCTTTGTATCTTCTTCAATTTCTTTTAATAGGGTCCTGTAGTTTTCATTATATAGGCCCTTCATATGTTTCGTTAAATTTATTCCTAGGTATGTTATTCTTTCTGTAGCAAGTGAAAAAGGAATTATTTTTTCCATTTCTTTTTCTGACACTTCATTATTAGAGTATAGGAACGCTATGGATTTTTGAATGTTGATTTTGTATCCAGAAATTTTACTGTATTTGCTTATCCTTTGTAGTAGTATTCTTGTGGAGTCTTTAGGGTTTTCTATATAGAGAATCATGTAATCCACAAATAGTGACAGTTTGACTTCTTCGTTTCCTCTTTAGATGCCTTTTATATCTTTATCTTATCTGATTGCACTCGCTAGGACCTCCAATGTTATACTGAAAAACAGTGGTGATAGTGGACAGCCTTGCCTTCTTCCTGATCTTAGAGGGAAGGTTTTTAGTTTTTCAACATTAAGGATAATGTTGAATGAGGCTTGTCATACATGACTTTTATTATATTAAGGTATTTTCCTTCTATATTGATTTTGTTAAGTGTTTTGATCATAAATGGACGCTGTGTCTTGTCGAAGGCTTTTGCTGCATCTGTTGATACGATCATGATTCTTATTTTCTAATTTAATTATGTGGTGTATCACATTAATCGATTTGCGTATGTTGAACCATTCCTGTGCGTTTAGGATGAAGCCCACTTGATCATGGTGTATAATCTTTTTAATATGTTGCTATATTCGGTTCGCTAGTATCTTATTTAGGATTCTTGCATCTGTGTTCATGAGAGATATCAGTTTGTAGTTTTCATTTTTTGTGTTTTCTTTACCAGGTTTTGGTATCAGAGTAATATGGGCCTCATAATATGAATTGGGAACTATTACCTCCTCTTTGATTTTTTTGGAAGAGTTTGAGGAGAATAGGTATTAAATCTTCTTTGAATGTTTGGTAGAATTCACTGATGAAGCCATCTGGTCCTGGACTTTTACTTTTTGCTAGGTTTTTGATTGCTTCAATTTCTATACTGCTGATCGGTCTATGTAGATTTTCCTGTTCTTGATTCAGTCTAGGAAGATTGTATTTTTCTAACTATTGGTCCATTTCTTCTAGGTTATTAAATTTTGTGTTATATACTTTTTCATAGTATTCTTGTATGATCCTTTGTATTTCTGTGATGTCAGTCATAATTACCACTCTTTCATCCCTGATTTTATTTGTGTCCTTTCTCTTTATTCTTTAGTGAGTTTAGCCAGGGGTTTCTCACTTTGATTAACCTTCTCAAAGAACCAGTTCTTTGTTGCATTTATTTTTTCTAAAGATTTTTTAATTTTCAATTTCATTTTTTTTCTGCTCTAGTTTTGATTTCTTTCCTTCTGCTGACTTTAGGCTTCATTTCTTCTCCCTTTTCTAGTTTTTAAAGATGAAGCATTAGGTTGTTTATTTGAGCTCATTCTTATTTTTGAAGTTGGCTTGTAATGATATGAACTTTCCTCTTATGACCACTTTTGCCATGTCCCAAAAGTTTTGATATGTTGTACTATCATTATCATTCATTTCTATGTATCTCTTGATCTCTCTTATTTCTTCGCTGACCCAGTTATCCTTCATGTTGTTTAATCATGTTGTTTAATCTCCATGATTTGTGGTTCATCCCACTTTGTTTCTGCAGTTGATCTCTAGTTTCAAAGTATTATGATCAGAGAATATGGTTGGTATCATTTCAACTCTCTTATATTTGTTGAGGCTATCTCTGTGTCCCAGTATGCAGTCGATTCTTGAGAATGTTCCATGTGCACTAGAGAAGAATGTATAAGCAGCAGCTTTGGGATGGAAGGCTCTGTAAGTGTCAATTATGTACAGTTGGTCTAATGTATCATTTAAGAATGTTATTTCTTTTTTGATTTCTGTTTGGATGATCTGTCCATATATGACAGTAGGGTATTTAGGTCCCTTACTATGATAGTGTTTTGGTCTGTTTCTCTCTTTAGTTCTGTTAGTAATTGCTTTACATATTTGGGGGCTTCCTAATTAAGAACATAGACATTAATAAGTGTTATGTCTTCTCGGTGCACGATTCCCTTTATCATTATGAAGTGTCCGTCGGTATATTTCCATTTACATTAAGCATGATTATTGAAGTATGAGGTCTTCTTATATCCATTTTATCCTTTGGTTAGTGGTAGCTCAGTGTTTCCATTGCTCCCTTGTTCTTGTGTTTCAGTTTTCTTTATTTTGGTTGGCTTTTTTGGGTTTCCCTTCTGGTTCTTCTTGTTTTATTTTATATACTTCAGTTCTGAATCTTCTGTGTGTGGTTTACATTACAAATATGTAAAGAATAGTTATATATATACAGTCATCCATATTGTTCTGCATGTGCCTTATCTCCATTCCCCTTTGCGAATTTGGATCTTTGAATTCTCCCTTTTTCATTCATTGTTATCTCAATTTGTCCCTATATATGCTGAACGTTCATTACTATCTTGCAACAGCAATTCTCTTCTTATTATTTAACCTTATAATGCCCTGTTCTTAGTAAGAGTTGCACTCTTCTGCTTCTGTTTGCCTGATCGTCTTTACTCCTAATTATGTATTTTTTTGTCATTTTATTTTAGGTGAACTGACCCCTTTCAGTATTTCCTGTAGTGCAGGCCTCATAGTGGAGAATTCCCTCAATTTTTGCATGTCCGGAAAGGTCTTAATTTCTCCTTCATATTTAAAGGAGAGCTTATTCTAGGTTTGTAGTTCCTTTCACTTAATAGTTTACATATTTGATTCCATTCCTTTCTGGCTTGTAAGGTTTGCACTGAGAAGTCTGAGGATAATCTAATGTGTTTACCTTTATAAGTTACCATTTCCTTCTCCCTGGCTGCCCTGAGAATTCTGTTTTTGTCATTGATTTTTGATAATTTTAGTACAATGTGTCTTGGCGAAGGCCTTTTTGTGTTTAGATAATTGGGTGTTCTGTTGACTTCTTGAATTCTAAGCTCCAGCTCATTTCTTAGATTTGGGAAATTCTCGTCCACTATTTGTCTGAAAATGCTTTCTAGTCCCTGCTCCTTTTCCTCCCCTTCGAGAATGCTCATTATTCTTGTTTCCTCTCCTGATGATATCAGCTAGTTCTTGAATTTCTCTTTCATTATTTTTCATTCTTCGGTTTCTCTCTTCTTCCTTCTGATTTATTTCTACATTTCTGTCTTCAATATCACTGATATTTTCCTCCATGTGGCCAACTCTATTTTCCAAGCTTGCTATTTCATTTTTCAACTCTTGCAGTGTGTTTTTTTCCATCTCCAAAAGGTCTGTTCTGTTCTTTTTGAGAGTTTCGATCCCTTTGCTAAAGAACTCATTCTTCTCATCTAGTTGTTTTTTCAGTTCCTGAAATTTTTAATATGACTTGTTTTGGATCTCATTGAGTATTTTCAGAAGTACCATCCTGAATTCTGTCATTTAAGTAGCATATTTCTATGTCTGTAAGCTTATTTTCTGTAGATTTTTCTTTCTTTCTGAGATGCCTTGTCACCTTGGTTGCTCATGGTGTTTAATGGACTATTTCTCCACCTGGACATTAATGGAATTGTATTCTGCTTTCTTTTCAAGAAAGATTTATTATATAAAGGTCTCTCTTTAGTCTGCTGCAAAGAATGCACTTTTCTTTTGGTTTCCAGTGGGTGTTGTCTAAGCCTCTTGGATCCCTGGTTTATATAAAGCCTTAATAATGCCTTTTTATATTCTTATAGATATTTAATCACATTTGCTACCCTCAGTTCTAGTCCCTATCAGTGTTAGCAACAGTTTCGGTAGCGTTTGCTCAGATTCTCCTGTGGCTCCGTGGTGTTTGATCTCGGAGGATACGGGGAGAAGGGCCCTCTGGGTTGGGAGCGGGGGTCTGCGGCTCATCTTGGGTTTTTCAACCGCAGCTGGTAAAAATTAACTGTTGTTTTTCTGCCGTCCTACTTCTCTGCTCCTACCCTGATGACTTGGCCCTGCTTCCAGCTCATAAAACTCACAACTTTCCCAGGCTGGCCTTCCAGGGAACTCGCTGCACCTTCTCCCTTCCTCCTCATCTTACAGGTAGCTCTGGCGTCAGCAAGAGGCAGCTTCTTTATTTCTCCCAGTCCACCTCCCGACACCTGAGGTTCTGACCTGTGGTAGCTGTTATGCACAGATCACATGCTCAGACATGAAGGTGTGCAGTTTAGGTGTTTTTTGTTGAGTTTTAGATGTTCAGCTTATTGTTGTTTCAATGGAAGACATGTGGGGACGTCTCTCCCTTCGCCATGTTTCTGACGTCCTTCTGTTCTAACAGTTTTTTGTAACGTTTCTTATGTGTTTTATTATACAATTATATCATCTACATATAAAGGTAATTGTGTCTCTTCTGTAAAATATTTATAACATTTTCATGTCTTCTATTACATTAGTAATAACCTTAAAATTGAATGATACTGCAGATCGCGGCATTCCTAGCTTATTTGTAATTTTAATGGCAATGGGTCCAGTATTTCACAATTTATTATGATATTTATTATTGATTTAAGATAAATAGTCTTGCGCATAGGTAGTTTACTTCTGTTCCAGTTTTACTTGGGTTTTTTTAAGGAATAGATGCTGAGTTATATCAGATTATTTTTTCATCTATTGATATAATTACATTATCTTTCCTTTAAGCTGTTGACTTATTCACTGTATTGCATTGAATATTTCCTCATATTGAACCATGATTCCATTCTTAAGATAAATTCTACTTTGTCATAATTAATAATTCTTCAAATACACTACTGATTTTAATTTGCTAACATTTCATGTAGAATTTTTAGAATTATTATCATGGTTAAAATTTGTCTACAGTTTTCATTTGGGGTGTGTTTATCAGTTTTTGTCATTAAGATTATGCTAGCTCTGTATAATTAATTGAGGAGTGTATTTTTCTTTTTCTACAATCTAAAATATTTTTACTATCAAGATAACATTTGTATTTTTTAAAGTTCTATATGTAGCTGTGAAATCACCTGAGCTGAATGATTTTTTCAAGACTAGTTATGTTTTTTTTTTAATTTTATTTTATTTTCAAGTATACAGTACATCAGTTAGACATTTATATAGTTTATAAAACAATCCCCTTAATTTCTGTTTCTCTCCTCTGGTTCTCCACCTAACCATTACATTAATGCTAATTTAATTGGTAGATATTTCAAACTATTTTAATTTTCTTTGTGATTATTAATATGTTCAGGTTTTCTATTTACTTGTGGTTTAATTTTGGTAATTTTCAGAAAATGCTGTCACCAAGAATGCCTTCTCCTTCTTGTAATAAAAAATCATGCCTAAAAGTATGTTAACAGAAAAGGAATTTTCATCTCGCACAACTAAATGTCTAGAGGTTGGACAGCTCTCAGATTGGTTAATTCATTGGCTCAAAGACATCATAAAAGACCCAATTTATGTCATCCTCAGCATGTAGGCTGCCTCTTTTAGGTTGGTTCTCATATCATAAGATGGCTACCAAAGTCTGTGTTGTTGCATGCAAATTACAACATTCGGGGGCACAAAGAGAAATATTTCTTTCTTTTAACATCTCATTTTAAGAACAAAGAAACTTTCCAAGCACATTTTATTGTCCAAAATTGTATCAAATGTTGAAATCTAGGTCAATTCCTGGCCAAAGAGATGAAATTGCCAATATTGACTTAGTCTTGGACTAATTAAGGCTCTCTTCTTGAGGTAGAGGGGCTTCTTTCATATTCACATGGCTGCATGGAGGGGAAGATGTTAAACATACAAGCAAAAGTAGAGCTCTACCAGCAGAACTATATACACCACTATTTCATGTAGTAATTCAATACTATATATCTATTGAAAACTTACTATGTGCTAGGTTCTGGTTATAGAGTAGTAAACATGATGGACAAGGTTCTTGCTGTTATAGAATTTATATTTTGTTTGGGGGAGCTAGATGTTAAAATGATAAACAAGTAAAAATATGGTCATTTCAAATAATGATGTTCTTGAAGAAAATAATGTCAGGGTAATGAGATAGAGGGTGACATGTGAGGGACTTGCTCTGCTATAAAATGTGGTCTTGGAAGTCTTATCAAGGAGATGACACTTGATCTGAAACTTACATAAGAAGGACATTATGAAGATTCAGGGGAAGAGGATTATAGGCAGTGAACTGCATATGCAGGGGTCCCAAGGTGGTCACATGCTTAAGAGGTTTGAAGAATAGAAAAAAAACAGCCAATGTTCTCTTAAAACACATTATGTTTTATAAACCCACGCCTGAGCACATGCTATGTTCATCATCTGGAATGACCATCGCTATATTGCTCTCTACCAAAATCCTATCAACCCTCCAAAACGTATTTCAAATATTACTGTCTCTTCAATTACATCCTCAGAGTTGTACAATTCCTCCTTTGTGTCCCTACTATATATTATCACACTAGAGTACATTTAACTTATCTTTATCTTTGTCTCTCTCTCTGGAGTCGGAGTTGCTTGAAGGTGAGGTCTATGTCATTTATATATCTATATTCATATTGTCCACTACCAAGTATTCTGGTCCCGACAAATATTAGGTGCATAACGAGCATTAATTGAATTGAAATGCAAATATCTACTATTCCTAGCACTATTATAGGGATTATGGAACATACAAAAGAATCTATTTTCATTGATGTAATTAAGAATGTAGACTCTGGAGTCAGAAGCTTCCCTCTAATCCCATTTCCACCACTTACTAGCTGTGTGAATTTAGCCATTTATTTAACCTCTCTGTGCATCAGGTTCTTTATCTGTGAAGTGGGAGATAATGGTAACTGTCTAAAAAAGTGAAAAATAATTTAAATAATGCATGTGAAGCTTTTAGCACATACATATCTGGCACATGATACATGCTTAATGTTAATTTATTATTATGTGTAAATTAATAAAATTATTGATTGATAAGACTTATGCAAATTCAAATCATAATACTGAAAATACACCACTATGCAGAATGGTTTGAAGTGCATCCTGAAACAACACTTTGTTATCTTAACTTCAACAAAGCCCTGCTGAATGAATGAAAGAAGAAAAAAATAGCCACCGTATAATCAGTGCTGATCTGACCATTCTAGAGTACTGGGTTCATTTCTGAACATCATACTTTAAGAGAAACAAAGTACTGTGTAACTAGAAGTAGACCAGTAGGATGCTCATAATTCTAGTGAATGGGAGACTCGTGGTAGAGAGAAATGAGAGCTGAAATCAAACATTTGAAGTGTTGTCATGTAGAAGAAAAGAGAGCTTTGCTTGATGATGCTTTATAGAGCATTCCTAGGGCCATGGAATAGATTATAGGCAGGTGATTTCAGCTGAACCTAGAAGCATTTGCTAAAAGTCAGCACTCACCATGCATGTAAGAAAGTAGTGAGTTTCCAATTAGTGGAGGTGGTCATTAGCTAAACAATCACTTAGCAAATATATTGTCAAGGGAACTTTTTCATTGGGCAGAGGATTGTTCTAGATGATCTTTGGGGTCCCTTGCAGGAGGTTCAAGATCTGGGCCTCCTAGGAAAGATTAGTGTTACTACATTAAAATTAGGAAGTTCTCAAAGCGGTGCTCTGAAAGGTGCCAAAATGCTCTCAAAATTAATACTCCACCAAATGTGTATGTGTGCATGCATGCACACATGCACACGCACGCACATACACACAGGCACACATACACAATCTTCCTCTTAACCAGCCCATTCCTGTGCCTCTGTACATGAAATTTCCAATTTAGTTACTCTTTGAATTGTACATTCAAGGTTCCAAATGTAATTTTCCTAGAAGAGATATTGCTTTAAGCCACTCACCCATTATCATCAGCTTCTAACACAGTGCCTGGTACATATTCATTGAATGTGTTTATTATCTGCTGTTCACACTTGAGATTGTACAGGTATATCAGATTGAATATACTTGCCTTAAAGGGCTCTAAAGAGATGGACAAGTGGACAGATAAGCTTGGATAAGGGTGAGAGGTCACAAGGTTTCTCCATTCAAGTTCAATCCTCATGGCACAGAGTGCAAGCCATGCACAGATACCAGGTCCCTCCAAAGGCACTTTTTCTTTAGTTAAGTTGAAGCAAGATTTTTCTCCTCACAAATTCCTGAACTGGTCAGTGATTTGGGCTGGGATTTGGCAAGACCACTTTGCTCCTTGGCCTTCTGCCCAGTCCATTAATTTAGCTCTTTAGATCGCATCATTTAAGCTACAAATGTCACAGATCCCATTAGACAAACTCCTCTGGCTAGCAGCACAGAAAAGAGAACATGATAAGCCCCCTGAGGTAGCCTGCTAGACCACTTATAATCTTTCATATTGGGAATGGGGTTCACTTGTAGAATGGTATGATGTGCTGTTTGGTTTCATTTTGTTCAGTTAAGAATACACCTTAAGGCCAATGCATAATTATGGGTAAGCCAACCTCATCTCTTGGCTTAAGTTAATGGCAGATGAGTGCAATCTGCCAAACATAAAGGTAAAGGGTGATGGGAAGGAAACTTCCCAATAATAGATCTTCAAGAGATGCCAGAAATTCCATTATTAGTTACTTATTCAAAAAATAATGGCAGAGGAGAACTAACAGCAAGTATATGGAGAATGGATTGGCCTCAGAGCCAGCAGCAAAGCTAAGGCTAAAGTTGTAAGTGAGGGTCGAGTAGCTCCAGCTGTGGGGATTGGAAGAGAGCAGGGCACTACGCAAGGCATCAGACATCTATATAAGCCTACATGTAGACAGACACTGCAGGGAACCCATTTTACACCACTCAGTGTATAGTGTAGAAGTGAGCATAAGTACATAAAAGAGATTTCCAAGGAAGGCCTCTCTTCCCCTCCATCATATCTTCCCCGTCCTAGACACACATCTCTGAATTCCTAAGGTCACAGCAACTTCCCTAATCAAGGAATCCATATTAAGCTATCACTACCTGTTCAGCCATGTGATTTATTATTCTTTCCAGGAGTAATTTTAGATATGTAGCACCCTAAAGCGAAGGAGTGGCTCTAATAGTACAATCTCATGAAAACCTCTGGAGGATATATTTTTCTCTACAGGGTAATACTGTGAAGCTTCTCATAAAACAACCAGCTGGAAATGCAATAGACCAGATTCATTTCAAATGCAAAAGACGAAAAGTAAAATGACTTTGAAATGACCATATATCATTCAATTATACTTACTTCAAGTCTCAAATTACCGTGATTTTACTGTCTTCTCTCTTCACCACTATAACCCATGCATCTGGCACATAGTGAAAATTTAATGACTGGTACTGCTTGTTGCTTTCATTATTATTACTATTAGAAGAAGTAGTAGTAACAGTGTTGCCCCAGTACCTGGCACAGTGCCTAGAACACATGTATTCAAAATTATATATATATTTTTTTATTGCACCAGCTCCTGACATAGTGCCTGGAACATAATAGGACATTGATTGAGTTAGTTTCCTTAGTTCTCACCTTTCAGTTTCCCACACAGCTGTGCCTTACTGAAGTGGGCACAGATCTTCCTATAATAATAATGTTTAACCCAGCACCACCAGTGAGTGACACCATCTGAAAAGACATCCAGGCTTTCTTTCCATGGTAGACTCTTAAGTGGAAAGTTGGCAGCAAATGTTTAAGGTGATTTTTTTTCAAATGAGGAAAGTGAGGTTATGAGCTATTACCTTAGAATTTTATCTCACCTCTAATCCATGTATCTTATTATAGCCTAAAAAATATGCCCCACCACTGTCTTCCAACTGATCAAGGCCATGATCAATCTCACCACTTTTGTTCTTGCACTATGCAGTGCATGGCCTACACTCACATTTTTTCATTTAATTCATCCTCCAAGGATTAGATTAAGAGCTACATCCTCCATGAAACTTTCTCTCAGACCTACAACCTTCACTGTGCCCTTTCTGAAATCCCAAAGCTTCAAATAAGTACCATATAATTTAGTACTCCATTCTATGGCCTTGCCAACCCTCCTCAGCTAGATTGTATTTGCTCATTAAATATCCACTTATTAAGCACCCATCATTTTCCAGACCCTGTGTGAGTGCTGGAAAGACAGAAATCAAGGTATTCCTACCCTAGTGGCAGGAAGACAAACATGTAGTTGGGTGACATTAAAAAAAATTGTGATTCATGTGTCTGTAGATAACTCATAGGAAGATTGGCTAACTTTCCGAAGGTATTGGGGGAAGGCTTCACAGAGAAAGGGACCTGTGAGTGAGGTACTGAAGCCAAGAAGGATTTTGTTTAGTGGAGAGAGTAGAATGAAGCCATGTGCAAAGACAAAGTCATAGGACAGCAATTCAGAGAACTTAGTTCAATATGGCTAGAACTTAGGATGGGATGGAGAGAGATGAGAGACTATCATAGAAGGTTTACTCATTTGTTCATCAAATATATATCAACATCCACGGAGTGCCAGGAACTTGGATAGGTATAGATGCTGGACAAACAGGACAGATGCAATCTCTGCACTTGAGCTTTCAGGCTAGTTGGACAGAGTGGATGATTACCCAGTAAGACAAAGAAATATGTAATTAAAAATTGTGATAAGCATTAAGAAGGAAGAGAAAATGGTACAATGGAGAGACGAATTTGAAGAAACTACTTTTATGGAGGGTAGTTACTGAGGATTGCTCTGAGGAAGTGACATGTCGTTCACCTATTATGAACTCGATAATAGGTTTTACTTTAAAATCAATTATGAAAATCTGGTTTTAGATGTGATACATATAAAACGGACCATTCACTTCTCAGATTTGAATCAGATTCTCAGTTCTGTCAGCATCTTAATTTGGAATGGTAGAGGAAAAACTCGTGAGCCAGAAGAGGGGGGTGTATGCTTATCTTTTGCAGTTGGCTTTGGCCTTTTGGAGTCAATACCCCTTCTCCAGTGAGCAGCAGCAAGAAACGAGGTTGTAGTTAGCACTAACATGGGATTGCAATCCAGAATCCACATCTGGGGCAGCTGCAAATGTAATCCTGAAAATCAGCATAAGCCCATAAGCCCAGAGCCCAAAGGAAATTGGCCAAAGATGAGCTCAACTTTGCATCACTGAACAGAAGTATTATCATGAGTATTTTCTGACACCAGAAGAGAAGGAAAGAACTAGCTTGTGCCATGTCTCAGGAGGTGTACCTTGAGCCAGTTGCTTTAATAATGTATTATCTTATTTCACTCTCACAATAGGAATTAGTCTTGAGCACAGGTTCTGGTATATAGTGAGCAGTCACTAATGATAGCTGCTATGAATATTATTAATATTGATAACCTTAATAATAATAAACTAAGCAGAGGGCTTGGCTTGAGTAACTTATCCCAGGTCACAAAAATGGTAGAGGCAGAATTTGAACCCAGGCCTTCCTGGTCCTAAAGCCTGGGCTTTTTCTGCTATACTCCTTTGAAAGAAGAAAAAGATTATGACATTAAAACAGTTTGAGATTTTCCAACCCCTCAACTAGGCTGCCTCATAACTGGCCATTTGAGACCTTCAGCCATCTAAGAATATCTTTGGTCTCCCTCTCTCTCCTCACTCAGGTTTCTATATTGCTATGAACCATGGCCCAATTGTACTACAAAAAGGTCAACTACTCACCATACAGAGACCGCATCCCCCTGCAAATCGTGAGAGCTGAGACGGAGCTCTCTGCAGAGGAGAAGGCCTTCCTCAATGCTGTAGAGAAAGGGGACTACGCTACTGTGAAGCAGGCCCTACAGGAGGCTGAGATCTACTACAATGTCAACATCAACTGCATGGATCCTCTGGGCCGGAGTGCCCTGCTCATTGCTATTGAGAATGAGAATCTGGAGATCATGGAGCTACTGCTAAACCACAGTGTGTATGTAGGCGATGCCTTGCTCTATGCCATCCGCAAAGAAGTAGTGAGTGCTGTGGAGCTTCTGCTCAGCTACAGGCGGCCCAGTGGAGAGAAGCAGGTAAGAGAAGTCCCTACATGTTGGGAAATAGCCAAGGACAATAGGGCACCAGGTTCAGAAGCCTTGAAACTGGAAAGGTTAAGTAGGCTAGAGTTGAGAAGCCCTGTCATAGCAACCCTCATCTCTCAGGAATAGCATCAGTGATCTCAGATGGTATCCTAGAACTACCCTGCATGACCCCATGCTAAGTTTTACTTATTTGCCTTTTCTTTATTTGTATTTGCATATGTATATTCAATACTTAATAATCCTAAAGTATGCTCTCTATTTCCAGAATATTCAAGCTTCTGCTACTCCCCCCTGCTCTCTATCCTTATTTTTGGCCTCTACTCAAAGGTTACATTCTAGAAAAGGCGAAACCAAACACAGAATTGGGCTTTCTTCTTCTCACCATCCTCTCTCCTAAAGAAAGACAAGAGACCTTTAACATGAGTGCCACAATGCTGACATATTTTTCTAGTGCCTATTATGTTACTGCATTCCACCCCTAGATGTTAGAGTTTCTGCTTCGGTGATTCCCCTATCCTCTGAAGCACCTAGGTTTCATACTCTGGAGTCATCTTTATGTCCTTCTTCAACCTTGCCTCCAAGTCCAATCCCCAAACCCTGTGGTTTCTTCCTTCCTAATATCTTTTGCATACTTTCTCCTCTCTAGCCCAGCTCCCATCACTCTGCCTCTGGTTCTCATCATCTCTCTCCTAGATGAGTGGTTCTCAAAATGTGGTCCCTATGCCAGCAGCGTTAACATCATCAGGGGAACTTGTTAAAATGCAAATGAAAATTCTCAGGCCCTACCACCAACTGAATTAGAAACTGGGGGGTAGGGCCCAGCAAGCTGTGTCTTAACAAGCCCTTCAGGGGATTCTTATGCACACTCAGGTGTGAGAACAAATGTCCTAGACTAACGTGAAAATCTTCTAACTGAACTCTCTGCCTCTAACCTCTTTCCCTCTCTCAAGATATTCAAACAATGATACAGGCTTATACTTCCCAAATAGTGTAA
This sequence comes from Pteropus vampyrus, assembly GCF_000151845.1. Lineage (NCBI taxonomy): Eukaryota > Metazoa > Chordata > Mammalia > Chiroptera > Pteropodidae > Pteropus > Pteropus vampyrus. The sequence goes on along the minus strand of NW_011889025.1, from coordinate 2,858,537 downwards.
CAATTCTATCATTCTTGTGCATCCTTTCAATGATTACAATGTCACCTCATTAGAAGAGAAACCAACCCATAAAGCCTAGCACTCAATACTCTTCATTAACAGTTTTTTCCAGCCTGTCTCCCCTAGTCCATTTTAAATGCCTCAAGTCAAACAGGTCTTTTCGTTGTCTCTCTTCCTTCAGAGCATAGCATTGGGCACATAGTAGGGACAAAGTAAAAACAGAGTCACAAACATGGAGTACCACAATACATTAAAAAGTAGAAATAGTACAAATAAAAACCAAAATTGCAAAGTGCTTAGAAAATATTGATAATGAAAACATTCAACATCAAATCTTATGGGATATGACCAAGGCTGGATTTAAAGGGATTTCATAAATTTAATACTTGCCTAGTTAAACAAAAAGGAATGAAAATAAGCTAAGATCACTCACAGACTAAGAGTTAGAATTGATAGAGCAGAAAACAAGACATTAGATTAAAAGTTCCTTAGGTAAAGAACCTGAATCCCCTTCTTCCCCATCAGCATTTAACATAGCACCAAAAGAGAAGAGACCTTGTCTCTCTACTTCACTGCTGTATCCTAGCACTGGGAAAGTACCTAAGACACCACATGCACTCAATAAATACTTAATTTATGAATGAATAGTATGCAACCAGCCTTGTACTAAGCATCTTACATGGCTTACCTCATTTAATCTTCCCAGCAACTCTTTTAGATAGACACTTTTGTTACCATCCCCATTCTACCAATGAGAAAAATCGAGTCACAAGATGTTTAAGTCAATTATCCAAGATCACAATAAATGTCAGAGCTTAGCTGTGAAACACAGGAGGTTAGCTCCTAAATCCACCTTCTTAACTACTAGGCTGTACTGCTTTCCTAACAATCTGAGTAAGTCTTAGAATTCACAGCACAGGAGTTCCAAGATGGGATAGAACTGTGGAGTATGAACAAGCTCTCTGGAAAGGATTCATCATATGGATGAATAGCAAAGCAGGGAGGTGTGAACGTGTTCTCTACTCAGTCCACATCACCATCCCCATCAAAACTGATTTGTTCTGTGCCCCATTTCCCCAGAGCCCTGTTAAATGTCTGAGTGATATAATGTGCCAATCTGAACTAAGGCTTACCCAGCTACACTGTATAGCATGATGATCTCACCAACCTCTGAGATTTTATAGCCCTTCACTTGACAGCAATCACTCACTACTATATACTATTGGTCAGCCTTACTTCTATAAATAAATATCTGGTCTCTGTAACAAGATCGTTCCTTAAATGTGTGGCATAATCTAATGCCCAACTGTTTCCATATTTCCCTATCAATACCTAACCCAGTGCCTAGTATATAATGGGTAATATATAAATACTGATGAACATGAAGGAATTAAGCGTATCTCCCAGAAATCCACATGGCTAACTAATTGTAAAAGAAATCCCAAACTTTCATATTCACTTCCATTTGGCTTCATAACTGTTTTGAAAGAGAGGAGAGCACAGGGGAGGTTTATAGAGGGAGCTAGCAATACCAGCCCTATCAGAGTTTTGAAAGTAGGCCAAGTCCTTATTTGATGGTCCCCATTTCTCCCATCTTTCCTCAGTTTTCTGGCAAAACCTGAGGGAGAACAGTACCAGGTAAACTTAAATTAAAATACAATCTAAGGCATAACCTTCCCTGGAGAAAGTTAGTGTTTAACTCACAGAAATGAATCACTAATGGTGGAATATCAGGCAAATGAAACCTGGGTGAAGCTATTTTGGACAAGCTGTCATTTACCAAGATCCTTTTAGACACACTGCCAGTATAAGACCTTCTTTAACTATATTCGAATATCATACCATATGTACAAACCCACAAAACCATCAGCTCCATCCCCAAGTATCTTCAGCAGCCTTCTTTTCCCTTTCTCCTCTCTCTCCGAACCCCCATCACCAGCCCCTGCTAAATTTCATTTTCTACCATTGCTCTGACAATCACTGTGATAAGTCATATGTCAGTAACTATAACAACAGACTGCCACAGTGCAGGAGCTCTGCATTTCTGGGAAATAGAAATGAGATTTGTTTACTTGAGAGCAGCATCAGGGATGTGAGCAAACACAGGACTCCTAAATGACGTTGGATCCAGATAGGTGGGCTACTATCAGGAAGGCACTCCTCCCACAAACAAATTCCAAACACCTGTCCTTTTTCACAGAGGCCCTCCTCCATTTCTCCAAGGGATTGAGCATGACTAACCTCCCTCCAGAAATCCTGGGTATATAAACTAGTGCCCTCTTTGGTTTTACTGGGCATGGAGTTTGGCTTTAGGCTGGCAGCAAAACCCCCTCTGCTCCATCCTTACCCTAGCCCATTGTGCTCTTCTCCCTCTTCTACCCCATCGAAACTGCTCTCAGATAAAGAGTAGAGGCCAGGCATAAGTGGTTAACACTGGCTTCAAGTATCAAAACTCACTTGGAGACCTGTATTTTTAATAGGAACAAAATCTTAAAGTAAAAATGGTGATGCTCTGTCGGATAGAATTCCCTGCACTAGACAACAAGTAGAAGCTTGTGTGTGTGTGTGTGTGTGTGTGTGTGTGTGTGTGTGTGTGTGTGTGTGTGGTGTTATTCTGTTGACTTCGTGTGTGTGTGTGTGTGTATGTGTTATTCTGTAGTCTTCATGCTGCTCCAGAAATCTGATCCTCTTGGCAGCATCCACTCCCTAACCACTACAGCCTGTTTCCTTAGGGGCAGATTCTGGCAACCTAAGGGATTTGTGATTTCTTGGAATAAACACTCTTAAATAATTTTTAGAATTCAAAATTTTTGGACTGCAGAAGTTTTAACATCAGCCTATTTTTTGTCGATCAAATCTACCCCCTCAGCCCACTGACTTTGGGAACCACTAGAGGAGCATCGTCAGCAGGGAGAACAAATCCAGCAATAATCCAGAAGAGACTTGTATTTGTGTGTGGTCATAATAAGCTCAAAGGTCAATCTTTGTGTCTATGGAGAACTTGTTAAAATGCACATTCCTGAGCCCTATTACATACCTACAGAATCAGAATCTTGGGGGTTGAGCCTGGAATAAGCATTTTAATAAGCCCACCTCACCCATTTCTAGGTAGGAGTCAATATACCTCTCTGTATTTGTTTCATATATCTGCCATACAAATTACCATAAAATGGGTGGCTTAAAATAAAAGAAATGTATTCTCTCATAGTTCAGGAAGCCAGAAGTCCAAAATAAAGGTGTTGGCAGGGCTGATTCCTTCTGGAGGCTCTAAGAGAGAATCTGTTCCATGCCTTGGCTTGCAACCACATCACTTCATTCCCCACCTCTGTCATCACATAGAGTTCTCCTCTATGTCTTTGTATCTAAATCTTCCTCTCTTTTTTCTTATACAGATACCAGTCATTTGATTTAGAGCCCACTCTAATCTGGGGTGATCTTATTTTAACTTGATTATGTCTGCAAAGACCCTTTTTCCAAATTAGGTCACAAATTTAAGACTTGAACATAGCTCTTGAGGGGACACAATTCAACCCACTACACTATCCATGAAAAATACTAATCTAGACAAGTGGTTTTCAAACATTTTCAGTAGCAGGGTCCTTTATTAAATGAAATCCTGCCCAGATGTAAAACAGACAAACAGATCCAGGAAGAGCTTCCCTAGTTTAAGAGCAGGTTGGGACCCAAAGCCCCACTTGTTCATACACACATACTCCCATACTTGCTTGGCCCTTGAAGAGCAAGCATAGCCAGAAAACTACTGGTTTAAAAGACAGAAATATAGGCTCTAACTCAGAGTTTGAGGTGATAGCCAGCTTGTAACTGACGGGGTGATCTGGGCAAGCCATAAGATCCTTTACAGATGTCCAGTTATAGAATCACCCTACAGTCAATTTCCTCATCTGTAAAATGAAGCTAACAATACCTGTACCTACCTAACCCAGGGTCTGTTGTAAGGAAGAAATAAGATAAAAATATGTCAAGTCTTTTGAAAATAAATTAAATGCTAGACAGAGGTCAATGACTATTATTTTCAGCTTCACTCCGTTGGTTTGACTTAGCCTGTAATATTGTGTAGAGAGACCAGCTGACAAGTAGCACTCATCACAAGGCACCACCAGTACAGTGAGAGGTAGAGGCTTGAGAGCAAGCTGGCCCAGTTCACAGATTACCTCCTTCTGCCTAGCCTTGATGGCAATGGCCTCTCTTTTGCTACCAGACAAGCTACATGACCTCAAATTCAACCCTCCTTGTTCACTTGAATCTAAGGATTTGAGCAACAAGGAGATAGAGCTGCTGGCCTCTGAATCAACAGTCCACCCAAGTAATTTTCTTTCTTGGTCACTTGCATCAGTTCAGGCAGGCGGAAAGAGTCTAAGCCAACCTTCTCCCCATGGCCCACCCCTCTGGGCTCTGCCATAATTACTCATTTGTCAGTGGCAGATGGCTCCAAATTAAAATTGATCTCACAGATGAGCTAGCAATATTGTCTCAGCAACACTGATAAGTGTTTGTGTTGAGATTATAGAAAATCAGCAATAAGATACTCCATTTACTCCTTCTCTTATCTGATCCTTCATCTCAGGTAGAGATTGCATAGTATGGAGGGAGATATAAGGGCCTAGACAAAGGTGGCTGGAGCACAGAGAGGATCTAAAGCATCTAGCTTATAAATATCACTCAATATGAGAGCAGAAAGTAAAGGAGATAATTGTAAAAGTAACCTTGTTATTTATAGGCAGCCTGGGGTGTTAGAAAGAACATAGACTTTGGAGTCAGCCACATATTAGATGTGTTTCCCTGAATAAATCATTTAATCTCCAAATCTCAGTTTCTTCATCTGTAAATGAGAATGATAATGGAGTCTATTTCACAGAGTTACAGTGAGAATTAAATGAAAGAATACATGTATATTACTTAGAACAGTGCCTGATGCACAATAAATAGTCAATAAATGATATCTAGTACTATATCTACTCCTATTAATTGAAGCCATGTTGATATCACCTGCTGGTTAATCTCATTTTTTTATTTTTAAAAATTATTAACCTCCACTAGCACATAGTAGCTAAGAGTTCAAAACATATGACCTTGGGAATGCTGTTTACCCTGATTGAGCATCAGTTTCCTTATCTGTATAATAGGGTTAATGATATTACCTACATCATAGATGATATTACCTACATCACAGATTTAAATGAGAATTACTATCTAACATTTGGCATAATTTGTGGCACATAGCATTCAATATATGATACTCTTATTAGCATTAATTAAATTAATTAAGTAGCATTAATAAAATAGTATTAATATTATTAACTCTTTGACACCTGAATAGTCCAATACAACAGTACGCATTTATGCCTACAATAATCTGAGTAACAACTTTCATTATATGATTCTCATTCCAAAGTCAAAGTTCAAGACCAAAATAAATGTTTTCTGTCTAAGTCAAGAAAGTAAATCAGCCACATCAGTAGAAGAAAATGTTAGAATGACTGTATGGCATAATATTGGCCAAACTGATTAATTGAGTTACCTCCTGTATCCTGCGCTATCTTCCAGTAAAAATGGCCTACTTCACTCACAGAGCAGAATTGTAGAGAATTTAGAGATCATTAGGTCTGAAGAAATATGTCCAAGGTCACTCAGCTGAGCCTGAACAGGCACAAATGCTTCCTGTCTCCCAAGCCACTCTTTCTACTACTCTACTCTGCCTGCAAGGAATCATCAACAAAGCTAAGAATAAACAAAGCAGCTACATGTCTATCAAAAATTACTCATCGATGACAGAGTTCCAGCAAATGATTAATTCTCATCAGCCTTATTCAATTTTCTAAGCATTTTTGAATACTAATCATATGCCTCACAATAGATTTTAAAGATAGAGTTAGTGCACTCAAGAAATGTATAGTCTGGTGGGGAGAACAGACATGCACATGCCATTCAACCAATCCATCTCTCTTAGTGGGCATGGCTTTCTGTGTTCCAAGGGACACAGAAGATTTAAGACAGTGATGTCTGACTGTCAGAACTGGCTATATAACATTTCACAAGGGAAAAACCATGAAGTAATCACAAGAGCAAGTCACTAAATAAAAACACATGAGGTTTTTTAAACTATGACCCTCATCACCTCCCTTCAGGGTTATCACCAACTCAGGGTTGTTGTTGTTGTGTTTTTCAATAGCCTCATACACTTAGTTGTATATAGCCCTAACCCTCATATACATGTCCAGTTAAAAAGTTACCTAGTGAGAGTGACGGCAGAAGCATGGAAGACAGAGAGATGTCCCCAGAACTCTCCCCTTGAAATAACAATAAGCTGAACACCTAAAACACAACAAAAACACCCAACCTGCACACAAGCATGTCTGAGCGAGGGATCTGTGAATAAAAGCTACTACAGGTCAGAATGGTAGGAGTTGGGCAATAGACTGGGAGAAACAAAGAAGCTGTCTCCAGCAGCCGGAGATCCCTGCAGGAGGACGTGGAAGAGAGAAGGTGCGGTGGATTACCTGAACAGCCTTGCTGAGAAATCTGTAAGCTCTACAAAGCAGCAGTGCCCAGGGATCAGGGCAGAAAGCAGAGAAGCATGGATAGCAGAGAAGCAACACTTGATTATTACTTGCCACGGTTACAAAATGGGAGGCAAGAGTGAGAGCTCCCATCCTCCAACCCAGAGGGCACATCATTCCATATCCTCCAAGACTGAACACCGCGAAGCCCCAGGGGAATCTGAGTAAACGATACGGAAACTGTCCTTAACACTGACAGGGACTGAGACTGAGGGTAGCGGATGTGATTGAATATTTATAAGGAAAAAAAAAGCCATTATTAAGGATTTATATAAAGCAGGGATCCAAGAGGCTTAGACACCACCTACTGGAAACCAAAAGAAAATAACCTTCTTAGCAACAGGCTAAGGAGAGACCTTTATATAATAAATATTTCTGGGGGGGAAAAAAAAGCGGAATACACTTCCATTAATGCCCAGGAAAAAACTGTCCATTAAACACTATGAACAACCAAGGTGACAAGGCGGCTCAGAAACAAAGAGAAAAATCTCCAGAAAATGAGCTTAAAGACATAGAAATATACAACTCAAATGACAGAGAATTCAGGATGGTACTTCTGAAAAGAAATCACAGAGATCCAAAATAATAAAATAATTCATATTAATAATTTCAGGAATTGAAAAAAAAAAACTAGATCAGCAGAATAAATTTTTTCGCAAGAAGACTGAAACTCTCAAAAAGAACCAAATAGAACTTCTGGAGATGAATAACACACTGAAAGAGATGACGATTGAAATAGCAAGCTTGGGAAATAGAGTTGACCAAATGGAAGAGAGGTTCAGTGATATCGAAGACAGACATCTAGAAATAATTCAGAAGAAGAGAGAAACCGAAGAATGAAAATAATAAAAGAGAAATAAAAGAACTAGCTGATACCATCAGAAAAGGAAACATAAGAATAATCGGCATTCTCGTAAGGGGAGGAAAAGGAGCAGGGATCAGAAAACATTTTCAAAAGTTGACTAGAATTTCCCAAATCTAAGGAAAGAACTGGAGGTTGGAATTCAAGAAGACAACAGAATGCCCAATTATCTCAACCCAAAAAGGCCTTCACCAAGACACATTGTATTAAAGTTATCAAAAATCAAGGACAAAGAAAGAATTATTAGGGTAGCCAGGGATAAGAAGACAGTAACCTATAAAGAAAAACCCATTAGATTGTCTTCGGAATTTTCAGCACAAAACTTACAAGCAAGAAAGGAGTAGAATAAAATATTCAAGCTATTAAATGAAAGGAATTATGAGCCAAGAACAGTGTATGCAGCAAAGTTCTCTTTTAGATATGAAGGAGAAATAAAGACCTTTCCAGATATACAAAAATTGAGGGAATTCTCCACTATGAGGCCAGCAATACAGGAAATACTGAAAAGGGTCAGCTCACCTATAACAAAATGACAAAAAAAATACATAATTAGGAGTAAAGTGACTAGTAGACAGATAGAAGCAGAGTAGTTCAACCCTTATTAAGAACAGAGTATTATACACTTAAACGATAAGAAGAAATTTGCTATTGCAAGGTAGTAATGAATGTTCAGCATATGTAGGGACAAATTGAGACAACTATAACAGAAAAAGAGAGGATTCAAAAATCCAAATTTGCAAAGAGGAATGTAGATAAGGCACACGCGAGAAGAAAACGGACCACTACATATATATATATAAATATGTATACACACACACACACACACACACATACATACACACACACATATATATATATATATACATATATATACAAGAAGAAAATGGACCACAAGAAGAAAATGGACCACTATATATATAGTTGTGTGTGTATGTATATATATATACACACATACACACACACAACTATATATATGTGTGTATGTGTGTATATATCCATACACATACATATGTGTGTATATGTGTATATATACATACACATACACAACTATCCTTTACATATTTGTAATGGTAACCATACGACAAAAATTCAGAGCTGAAGTATATAACATAGAACAAGAAGGACCAGAGGGAAAATCCACAAAAGCCAACCAAATTTAAAAAAAGAAAAACAAAAAGAAATGCAAGGACAAGGAAGCAATGGAAACAGTGAGCTACCAGAAAGCAAAAGATTTTGTAAATAACTATATGAAAACCTCATATTTCAATAATCACCCTAAATGTAAATGGACTGATCTTACCAATAAAAAGGCGCACAGTTGCAGATTGGGGCAAAAAACAAAACCCAACCATTTTCTGCCTCCAGGAGACATATCTAGTTCCAAAGACTCAAAGTGAAAGGGTGGAAAATGATATTTCAAGCAAATGGCATTCAGAAAAAAAGTAGAAGTAGCAGGACTAATATCTGATTAAATAGACTTCAAAATAAAAAAAGTAAAAAGAGATCCTGAGAAACACTTCCTACTGATAAAGGGAATCATACACTAAGAAGATATAACACTTAGTAATATCTATGCTTCCAATTAGGGAGCCATGAAATATATAAGGCAATTATTAACAGAACTAAAGAGAGAAACAGACCTAAACACTATCACAATACGGGACCTAAATACCCCACTGTCAGATATGGAAAGATCATCCAAACAGAAAATTAATAAGGAAATAACATCCTTAAATGACACATTAGACCAACTGGACAGAATTGACATTGTCAGAGCCTTTCACCCCAAAACAGCTGTTTATACATTCATCTAGTGCACATGGAACATTCTCAGGGATTGACCACATACTGGGACACAGAGATAGCCTCAACAAATATAAGAGGGTTGAAATCATACCAACCATATTCTCTGACCATAATGCTTTGTAACTAGAGATCAACTATAAGAAAAGTGGGAAGATCCACATATACATGGAGATTAAACAACGTGCTACTGAAGAATAACTGGGTCAGAGAAGAAATAAAAAGAGAGATCAAGAAATACATACCAACAAATAATGATAGTACAACATATCAAAACTATTGGGACATGGCAAAAGTGGTCATAAAAGGAAAGTTCATATCATTACAGGCCTTTCTCAAAAAATAAGAATGAAGCCAAATAAACAACCTAACGCTTCATCTTAAAAAACTAGAAAAGGAAGAACAAATGAGCCCTAAAATCAGTATAAAAAAAAAGAGATAATCAAAATCAGAACAAATTAAAGAAACTGAAAAAAAAACAATAGAAAACATAAATACAAAGGATCATACAAGAATACTACAAAAAGTATATAACACCAAATATAATAATCTAGAAGAAATGGACAAACACTTAAAAAAATAAACCTTCCTAAACTGAATCAAGAACTGGAAAATCTAAATAAACTATCAGCAGTATGGAAATTGAAACAATCATCAAAAACCTACCAAAAAGTAAAAGTCCAGGACCAGATGGCTTCACCAGTAAATTCTACCAAACATTCAAAGATTTAATCCCTATTCTCCTCAAACTCTTCCAAAAAAATCAAAGAGGAGACAATACTTCCGAACTCATTTTATGAATCCAATATTACCCTGATACCAAAACCTGGTAAAGAAAACTACAGACAATATCTGTCATAAGCCAGATGCAAAAAAATCCTACATAAGGTACTAGCAAACAGAATACAGCAACATATTTTCTCTCTTTTTTTTGGTAGTTTTTTTTTTATTATTATGATTACATTGGTTAATGAAAGTTTCAATGGTACAATTCAACAGTAAGGCATATATACACATTGCATTGTGTGTTCAACTCCAATAGTTAGATTTCTTTCTGTCACCACATATTTGACCCTTTAACCCCATCTACCTCCCCCCACCCCCTCCCCTCTGGTAACCACTAGTCTACTGTCCACGTCCATGAGTCTCTGTTTGTCCTGTTTGTTGCTTTGGCAATTCGGGATCTTTTTTGCTTCTATACAAATCCGATGATTTTTTTTGTTCTAATCCTTTAAAAAGTGCCGATGGGCTTTTGATGGAGATTGCATTAAATCTGTTTAATGTTTTAGGTAATAAGGTCATTTTAACAATGTTGATTCAGGGAATTCTGGGAAACATGGTGGAGTGAGAGAGGTCCTCAGATCTCTCTCCTTGAAACAACAATAAGCTGATCATCTAAAACTGAACAAAAAACATCCAAACTGCACACCAGCACGTCAGAGTGTGCGATCTGCACATGGGAGTTACCACAAGTCAGAACCCCATGTGTCAAGCGGTGGACTGGGAGAAATAAAGAAGCTGCCTCTTACAGGCTTCAGAGTTCTCTGCAGGAGGACAGAGAGGGGTGAAAGTGCGGCGACTTCCCTAAACAGCCCTGCCTGGAAGTACCGTGACCTATGCAGCCGGCAGGAGGGCACAGTCATCAGGGCAGAAAGCAGAGAAGCGCGACAGGACCGCAGAGAAACAACAGTGAATTTTTACCGGCCCCGGCTGCAAAACCAAGACTGACCCAAATCCCCCCACCTCCAACCCAGAGGGCCCCTCCCCCATCCCCTCCGAGACCGAACAACTTGGAGCACCAGGGGAATTTGAGCAAATACTGCTGAGACTGTCGCTGAGACGGACAAGGACTGAAACTGAGGGTAACGAGTATGATTAAATATCTATAAGAAAATCAAAAAAGCATTATTTAAGCTTTATATAAATCAGGGAACAAGAAGCTTAGATGCTACCTACTAAAAACCAAAAGAAAAGCACCTTCTTTGCAGCAAGCTAAAGAGAGAACTTTATATAATAAATCATCTTTCTGAAAAAACAGCAGAATACACTTCCATTAATGCCCAGGTGGAGAAATAGTTCATTAAACACCATGAACAACCAAGGTGGCACGGTATCTCAGAAAGGAAGAAAAATCTCCAGAAAATAAGCTTACAGACATAGAAGTATGGGACTTAAATGACAGAGTTCAGGATGGTACTTCAGAAAAAAACTCAATGAGTTCTAAAACGAGTCAAATCAACAATTTCAAGAATTGAAAAAAACAATTAGAGGAGCAGAGCAGAGAGATTGAAATCCTCAAAAAGAACAGAATACATCTTCTGGAGATAAAAACAAACAAACGAACAAACTGCAAGAGTTGAAAAATGAATTAGCAAGCTTGGGAAATACAGTACCAAATGGAGGAAAGAATCAGTAATATCAAAGAAAGAAATCTAGAAATGCATCAGAAGGAAGAAGAGAGAAACCAAAGAATGAAAAATAATGAAAGAGAAATTCAAGAAATAGTTGATACCATCAGGAGTGGAAACATAAGAATAATGGGCATTACCGAAGGTGAGGAAAAGGAGCAGGGACTAGAAAGGATTTTCAGACAAGGAGTGGATGAGAATTCCCCAAATCTAAGGAATGAGCTGGAGCTTGGAATTCAAGAAGTCAACAGAACACACAATTATCTCAACCCAAAAAGGCCTTCACCAAGACATATTGTATTAAAGTTATCAAAATCAATGACAAAGATAGAATTATCAGGGCAGCCGGGGAGAAGAAAATGGTTACTTATAAAGGAAAACCCATTAGATTATCGTCGGACTTGTTAGCGGAAACCTTACAAGCCAGAAAGGAATGAAATCAAATATTTAAACTACTAAGTGAAAGGAACTACCAGCCTACAATAATATATCCAGTTAAGCTCTCTTTTAGATATGAAGGAGAAATTAAGACCTTCCCAGACATACAAAAATTGAAGGAATTCTCCACTATGGGGCCTGCAGTAAAGGAAATACTGAAAGGGGTCAGCTCATCTAACACAAAATGACAAAAAAAAAAAAATACATGATTAGGAATAAAGTGACTATCAGGCAAACAGAAGCAGAGGAGTGCAATCGTTACAAAGAATAGAGCATTATAAGCTTAAATAATAATAAGAGAATTGCTATAGCAAGATATTAATGAACGTTCAGCATACATAGGGACAAATTGAAATAACAATGACTAAAAAGTGGAGGATTCAAAGGTCTCAGTTTGCAAAGGGGAATAAAAATAAGGCACGCACAGAAGAAAATGGATGACTGTATATATATAACTATACTTTACATATTCATAATGGTAACCATACACCAAAGATTCAGAACTGATGTATATAACACAAAACAAAAAGAAGCAGAGGGGAAACCCACAAAAGCCAACCAAAATAAAGAAAACAGAGACACAAGGACAAGGAAGCAATGGAAACACTGAGTTACCAGAGAGCAAAAGATAAAATAGCTATAAGAAGACCTTATATTTCAATAATCACCCTAAATGGAAATGGACTGAACTCACCAATAAAAAGTCAGAGTTGCAGAATGGATCAAAAAACAAAACCCAACCATAGGCTGCCTCCAAGAGACACATCACAGCTCCAAAGACAAATATAGACTCAAGGTAAAAGCGTGGAAAATGATATTTCAAGCAAATGGCATGCAGAGAAAAGCGGGAGTAGTAATACTAATTATCAGATGAAATAGACTTCAGAAAAAAGGTAAAAAAAGATATTGAGGGACACTTCATAATGATAAAGTGAATCATGCACGAAGAAGACATAATATCTATGAAGACATTAATATCTATGCTCCCAATCAGGGAGCTCCGAAATACATAAAGCATTTACTAACAGAACTAAAGAGAAAAACAGACAAAAAAAAACTATCATAATAGGGGACCTAAATACCTCATTGTTGGTTATGGACAGATCATCCAAACAGAAAATTAATAAGGAAATAACAATCTTAAAGGACACATTAGATCAACTGGATATAAATGACATTTACGGAGTGTTCCATCCCAAAACAGTTGCTTATACATTCTTCTTTAGTGTACATGGAACATTCTCAAGAATCGACCACATACTAGGACACAGAGATAGCCTCAACAAATATAGGAGGGTTGAAATTATACCTACCATATTCCCTGATCGTAATGGTTTGAAACTAGAGATCAACTGCAAAAAGAAATCAGGAAGTACCACAAATACATGGAGATTAAACAACATGCTACTAAAGAATAACTAGGTCAGAGAAGAAATAAAAAGAGAGATCAAGAGATACATAGAAATGAATGAAAATGATAGTACAACATATCAAAATTTTTGGGATACAGCAAAAGTGGTCATAAGAAGAAAGTTCATATAATTACAGGCCTATCTCCAAAAACAAGAACAAGCCCAAATAAACAACCTAACACTTCATCTTAAAAAATTAGAAAAGGAAGAACAAATGAAGCCTAAAGTCAGCAGAAGGAAAGAAATAATCGAAGTTAGAGCAGAAATAAATGAAATTGAAAACAAAAACACAATAGAAAAAATAAATACAACAAAGAGCTGGTTCTTTGAGAAGGTTGATAAAATTGAAAATCCTCTGGCTAAAGAAAAAAAGAGAAAGGACACAAATAAACAAAATCAGAAAGGAAAGAGGAGAAATTACAACAGACATCTCAGAAATACAAAGGACCATGCAAGAATACTATGAAAAAGTATATAATAACAAATTTAATACCCTAGAAGAAATGGACCAGTACTTAGAAAGATACAATCTTCCTAAACTGAATCAAGAAGATCTGGAAAATCTAAATAGACCAATCAGCAGGACGGAAATTGAAACAATCATCAAAACCCACCAAGAGTCAAAGTCCAGGACCAGATGGCTTCACCAGTGAATTCTACCAAACATTCAAAGAAGATTTAATACCTATTCTCCTCAAACTCTTCCAAAAAATTAAAGAGGAAGCAACACATCCCAACTCATTTTATGAGGCCCATATTACTCTGATACCAAAACCTGATAAGTATAACACACAAAAAAAGAATCTACAGACCAATATCTCTCATGAACACAGATGGAAGAATCCTAAATAAGATACTAGCAAACTCAATACAGCAACATATTAAAAAATTATACACCACAATCAAGTGGGTTTCATCCTTGGGGCACAGGGATGGTTCAACATATGGAAAGCAGTTAATGTGATACATCATATAAACAAATTAAAAAATAAGAATCATATGATCATATCAATAGATGCAGAAAAAGCCGTCAACAAGATACAGCATCCATTTATGATCAAAACACTTAACAAAATCGGTATGGAAAGAAAGTACTTTAACATAATAAAGGCCATGTATGACAAGCCCTCAGCCAACATTATACTTAATCGTGAAAAACTAAAACATTCCAAGATCAGGAACAAGGCGAGGCTGTCCATTATTCCAAGATCAGGAACAAGGTGAGGCTGTCCATTATTGCCATTATTGCCACTGTTATTCAATATAACATAGGAGGTCCTAGCAAGTGCAATCAGGCAAAGAAAGATATACAAGGCATCCAAATAGGAGATGAAGAAGTCAAACTGTCACTATTTGTGGATGACATGATTCTCTATATAGAAAACCCTAAAGACTCCACAAGAACACTACTAGAAACAATAAGCAAATACAGTAAAGTCTCTGGATACAAAATCAACGTTCAAAAATCCATAGCGGTCCTGTACTCTAATAATGAAGTGTCAGAAGAAGAAGTGAAAAAATAATTCCTTTTTCAATTGCAACAAAAAGAACAAAATACCTGGGAATAAATCTAATGAAACATGTGAAGGACCTATATGATGAAAACTATGAGACCCTATTAAAAGAAATTGAAGAAGATACAAATAAATGGAAAGGTATTCCATATTCTTGGATAGAAAGAATCAATATTTTTTTATTAATTTATTTTGTTTTTTTTTATTAAGTTTATTGTGGTAACACTGGTTAACACAATTATACAATTTTCATTATAATTTTGGACATTATAATGTCATTACAATGTCATTTCATTATAATGTCCACAATTATAATGACATTGTAATGACATTATAATGTCATTGTAATGACATTATAATGACATTGTAATGACATTGTAATGACATTATAATGACATTATAATTTTGGACATTATAATTTTCATTATAATTGTGGACATTATAATTTGACATCTATATATTCTATTGTGTGTTTACCATCCAATCCAGTTTCCTTCAGCTACCATATATTTGATCCCCTTTACCCAATACACCCTCCCTCTACCTCCCTATATTGACCCCCTTTACCCATCTACCTCCCCACTTCTCCCACCCCTCCTACGCTCTGGTAACCACTAGTCCATTGTCCATGTCCATGAGTCTCTGTTTGTCCTGTTCATTTGTTGCTTTTAGATTTATATCCCACATATAAGTGATATCATGTGATTTTCAGCCTTTTCTGTCTGGCTTATTTCGCTCAACATGATTATCTCGAGGTCCATCCATGTTGTCACAAATGGAAGCATTTCATCTATGGCTGAGGAATATTCCATTGTATATATGTACCATAGCTTCTTTAGCCAATTATCTATCGTAGGACACTTCAGTTGCTTCCATGTCCTGGCCACTGTGAATAATGCTGCTATGAACACCTGTGTACAAATATCTTTTAAGCTATGCGTTTTCAAGTCTTTGGGGTAAATACCCAGTAGAGGGATTGCTGGATGATATGGTAGATCAATTCTTGTTTTTTGAGGAACCTCCATACTGTTTTCCATAGTGGCTGTACCAATTCGCAGTCCCACCAGCAGTGTATGAGGGTTCCTTTTTCTCTGCAGCTTCTCCAACATTTCTTATTGCTTGTTGTGTTGATTATAGCCATTCTAACAGGTGTGAGATGGTATCTCATTGTGGTTTTAATTTGCATTTCCATAATAGATAGCGATATTGAGCATCTTTTCATATATTTGTTGGCCATTTGTATGTCCTTTAGGGAGAAGTGTCTGTTCAGGTCCTCTGCCCAGTTTTTGAATGGATCGTTTGTTTTTTGTTGTTGTTGTTGTTATCTAGTCATATGAGTTCTTTGTATATTTTGGATATTAAGCCTTTACGGGAGGCGTTGCTTGCAAATATATTTTCCCATTCAGATGGTTGTCTCTGTATCTTGATGATAGTTTCTTTTGCTGAGCAGAAGCTTTTTAGTTTGATGTAATCCCATTCATTTATTTTAGCTTTTACTTCCCTTGCCTTTAAGGTCAAATTCATAAAATTCTCTTTAAGTCCAAGGTCCTTGAGTTTAGTTCCTATGTTTTCTCCTATGCATTTTATCTTTTCAGATATTATATTCAGATCTTTAATAGATTTTGAGTTAATTTTGGTGTGTGGTGATAGACAGCAGTCTAGTTTCATTCTTTAGCAGGTGGCCTTCCAATTTTCCCAGCACCATTTATTGAAGAGGCCTTCCTTTCTCCACTGTATATTTTTGGCTTTTTTTGTTGAAAATTATTTGCCCATAAATATATGGATTTATTTCTGGACTTTCGATTCTGTTCCACTGGTCCGTGTGTCTGTTTTGTTGCCAATACCATGCCGTTTTGATGACTGTCGCTTTGTAGTATAATTTGAAGTCAGGCAGAGTTATGCCTCCAGCCTCATTCTTTTTTCTCAGGATGGCTTTGGCAATGGGGTCTTTTGTGCTTCCATGTAAATATGGTGATTTTTTGTTCTATTTCTTTCAAAAGTGCCGATGGGATTTTGATGGGGATTGCATTAAATTTGTATAATGCTTTAGGCAATATGGCCATGTTAATTATGTTGATTCTTCCAATCCAAGAACACGGAATATCTTTCTATATCTTTGTATCTTCTTCAATTTCTTTTAATAGGATCTTGTAGTTTTCATTATATAGGTCCTTCATATGTTTCGTTAAATTTATCCCTAGGTATTGTATTCTTTTTGTTGCAATTGCAAAGGAATTATTTTTTCTGCTTCTTTTTCTGACACTTCCTCATTAGAGAATAGGAACGCTATGGATTTTTGAACGTTGATTTTGTATCCAGAAACTTTACTGTAGTTGCTAATTTTTGTATTTTTGTTTATTTGAGCTTGTGTTTATTTCTTGAGATAAGCTTGTAATAATATTAACTTTCCTTGTATACCGCTTTTGCTGTGTCCCTAAAGTTTTGATATGCTGTACTTTCATTTTCCTTTGTTTCTATGTATCTCTTGATGTCTCCTTTTATTTCTTCTCTGACCCAGTCATTCTTCAGTATCATGCTGTTAATCTCCATATCTTTGTGGTTCTTCTCACTTTTTTAGCGTTGATCTCCAGGTTCAAAGCATTATTCTCAGAGAATATGCTTGGTATGATTTCAATCTTCTTAAATTTGTTGAGGCTAGTTTTGTGTCCCAAAATATGGTCTATCCTTTTGAATGTTCCATGTGCACTTGAGAAGAACGTATAAGCTGCTGTTTGGGGATGAAAGGCTCTGCATATGTCAATTATGTCCAATTGATCTAATGTATCATTTAAGGATGTTATTTCATTTTTTATATTCTGTTTGGATGATCTATTCATCTCTGACAGTGGGGTATTTAAGTCTCCTGCTCTGATTCTGTTTTTGTCATTTCTCCTTTTAGCTCAGTTAGGAGATGCTTCATATATTTTGGTGCTCCCTAACTGGGAGCATAGATATTAATTAGTGTTAGTTCTTGATGCATGGTTCCCTTTATCATTATGAAGTGTCCATTCTTGTCTCTCTTTACCTTTTTTATCTTGAAGTTTATTTAGTCAGATATAAGTAAAGCTTTTCTTTGGATACCATTTGCTTGGATTATCGTTTTCCACCCTTTTGCTTTGAGTCTACATTTTTTCTTGCAGCTAAAGTGTGTCTCTTGAAGGCAGCATATGGTTGGGTTTTGTTTTTTGATCCAGTCTGCTACTCTGTGCCTTTTTATTGGTGAATTCAGTCCATTTACATTTACAGTGATTATTGAAATATGAGGTTCTCCTATAGCCATTTTATCTTTTGTTTTCTGGTAGCCCAGCGTCTCCATTGTTTTCTTTGTCCTTGTGTCTCTGTTTGTTATTTTAATTTGGTGGCCTTTTGCAGATTTTTCCTTGTTCCCTCATTTTGTGTTACATGCCTCAGTTTTGAATTTTTGGTGTGTAGTTATCATTAAGTTTATATAAAGTATATACACACACAGTAGTCCTTTTTCTTCTGTGTGCACCTTAACTCTATTCCCCTTTGCAGATTTGGATCTTTATCCCCTCCCCACTTCTGTTTTTGTTGCCCCAAATTTTCTCCGTATATGCTGAACATTCATTTCTAAATTGCGGTAGTATTATCTTCTTCTCTTTTTAGAACATAATTTTTTTAAATCCTTTGACCAGTATGTAATACTTAAGCTTATAATACCTTGTTCTTAATAAGGGTTTCATTCCCCTGCTTCTTTCTGCCTCTTGGTCATCTTCCTCATAGCTATGTATTTTTTTATCCTTTTGTTTCAAGTGGAATGACCCCCTTCGATATGTCTTGTAATGCAGGCCTTGTAGTGGATAACCCCCTCAGCTTATGTATGTCTGGAAAGGTCTTTATTTCTCCTTCATATTTAAAGGAGAGCTTTGCTGGTAATTCCTTTCTTTTAATAGTTTGAATATTTGGTTCCACTCCTTCCTTGCTTGTAAGGTTTGTGCTGAGAAATCTGATGATAGTCTAATGGTTTTCCTTTATAAGTTACTGACTTCTTTCCTCTAGCTGCCTTGAGAATTCCTTGTCATTAATTTTTGACAATTTTAATATAATGTGTCTTGGAGAAGGCTTTCGGGGTTGAGATAATTTGGTATTCTGTTTGCTTCTTAGATTCAAAGATCCAGCTCTTTCCATATATTTGAGAAATTGTCATTGACTATTTGACTATGCTCTCTGTTCTCTGGCCTCTCTCTCTTCTCCTTCTGGTATACCCATTATTCTTATGTTGCTTTTCCTGATGGTGTCAGATAGTTCTTGCAGAGTTCTTGCTCTTTTTTTTTTAATTCTCAAATCTCTCTCTTCTTTATTCTCTGTCATTTCGAGATTTCTGTCTTCGATATCACTAATTCCTTCCTCCCTCTTGCCAGCTCTATTACCTAAGCTTGCTATTTCATTCTTCATCTCTTTTAATGTGTTCATCTCTAGAAGTTCTATTTGATTCTTTTTCAGGGTTTCAATCTCCTTGCTAAAATATTCATTTTTCATTTATTTTGTTTCTAACTCCTTGGAATTGCCAGTCAGAATTTTTTGCATCTCATTGAGTTTTTTCAGAAGTGCAATCCTGAATTCTATTAAATCGCTTATTTCTGTCTTTAAGCTTATTTTCTGGAGATTTTTCACTTTCTTTCTGAGCTGCCTTGTCACCTTGGTTGTTCATGGCATTTGATGGACTATTTCTCCACCTGGGCATTAATGGGAGTGTACTCTGTTTTTTTGTTTGTTTGTTTGTTTGTTTGTTTGTTTTACAAAAAGAAATTATTGTGTAGTAATCTCTCTAGCAGGTTGGTAAGAAGCAGTTCTTTTGATTTCCAGTAGGTGGCGTCCAAGTCTATTGGGTCTCTGCTTTGAGGCTAAAAATGTTCCTTTCTCTCTGGTAGGCTGTGTACTTTCTCTACGATCAGGTCGGCTCAATCTCAGGCCTTTGTCCCTATGAAAAAGTACGATGGGCGATGGAGGTCTGGGACTCTGAAGAGTCCCTGAAATCTTGTTACTGCCCCAACAGTCAGATGCAATGTTCCGCTTCCTTCTGACTCAGCCGGACTTGTTAGGGATGAGGTTAATTGGGAGAGGCCTGCAGTGTGCGTGGCTGCTTCCCTTCCCCTATTGCTGTCCCCCAGGTTTCAGCTGTCCTGCTTCTATATCAATGGTGCCTGTCTCTGGTACCAGCTGTAGTGCAGGTTTCAGCACCAGTTTCGCAAATTCCCCTGGGGCTTCGCCATGCTGTGAGAGGATTTGGGGTGGGGGGAGGGAATGCTCTGGGTTGGTGTGGGGTGGGGGATTGTCGAGGCTCCATGACTCAGCCTCCCGCTTGGCAGTGGTGACTGCTAAGACACAGCTGTTACCCCTCTGCGCTCAGTCCCGGCTCCACTCTCTGCCCTGATCCCTGGGCTCTGCTGCGTGGAACATGCTGATTACTCAGGTAGCACTGTTTGGAGAACCAGCGGTAAAATCTCCCCACCCCCTCCTCCTGCAGGGATCTCCAGCTAAGTACGGCAGCTCCTTTGTTTCTCCCAATCTACCCCCCCAGACTCTGATGCGCAGAGCTCTCAGACGTGCTTGTATGCAGGTTCGGTGTTATCTGTTGAGTTGTAGATGTTCAGCTTGTTATTTCAAGGGGAGAGACCTGGGGAGATCCCTCATGCCACCATGCTTCTGACATCACTCCTCAATTATTCACTTTTAAGCCATTTTTCTACTAGACACTTTATCTTTTTCTTACTGGTTTGTATAAATTTTTTGTATATTAACGTCATGAGCAGTTTATTCTTTCTTTAAAAATTTCACTCTAATTTATTAGAGGAGTGATTTATCCAGACTTTTACAGCAAGTCTGGAGCAAAGCTAATTGTGTTCTTGATCTTTTAACGTTTTTGCACAAAATTATAGAATTCTTTCATGTGATACTTAAAATATCTTTGTGTCTCCTGGTATAAAAGAGCCTGGATGAAAGAGCATTCATGCTTAACTATTCATTATTTTTAAGTTTCCGGTTTAGTGCTTAAGTATCTTTATTCAAAGGAAAGAAAATCTATATGGCCGTTATAGCTAGAGTTTACCAACTTGACAGTACAGAAGAAGAGGACTAGACAGGCCTACACCTCAAGCCCAAGGGAAGTACACAGGAGACACAAACAGGCAGAAGGGTTGGTGTTTAGCAGAAGAATGAGTGCTAACACTCAAACAATGGCAAAAATCCATTTAATCCATTCTTGCCCTGATTTCATTGGCACGAGAACTGCTACTTCAAAAAAGATGACAGGTATCAAATATGCAGGAAAATATTTTCTTGATTTCCTTAGTAGGGAGGAAAAGAGAAAATATATGTGACATGATGAATCTATACTACTTCTGGTCTAAAGTCTCCAAATTGTCTACACTAATCAGGTGAATAAGATAGTTTCCAAATTCTTTATTTGATGCCATGCTCACATAGTCATCTAGATTAAAAATCTGTTTGGACACTGAGCGTGTCTCGGTCTACAGTATCAAAATAGATGATCAGGCAACCCTGAGTGATATAGAGGCTTTTAGTGTTTTCTTGTACAGCAGTCGGTAAAATGGCATTTACCTCTGGGTTAGAACAACCTTAACAAGCTCAAGGAGGAGAAGCCTTCTCTAGATTAATGCTACCAACAGCCCCAATTGTGTTACTCGGGGGTTTTTTTCCCTACGTTGATTTGAGAAGAGCTAGTAAGTTTGGCAATTCACAAAAGGGATAAATCAAGCTTCCCATGTTTGAAGTATATGAACTGCAAATATAGACTCATAATGTCTGGAAGGGCCTCAAAGAATAGAGGATATCATGAGATGTCCATGACAAGAGATTTCAAGTTTTGAATCATTCCGGATCACCTTAGAATCTGACAACTTCTCACCAACCCTACCACCTCACCCTTATCCAAGCCATCGTTACTCCTCACCTGGACAATTGCAATAGCCTCCTAACTGATCTCTCTGCTTTCCCTCTCAGCCCCACATAATCTAGTCTTTTCCCAGCAACTGATTCACTCTTTTAAAACATAAGTCAGACCATGTCACTCTGATCAAAGCCCTCCAAAGTCCTTTCCAATGGCTACAACGCCCTGCATATCTAGCCCCCTGCTCTTTGCCCTCGTCTCCTACCACTCTTCTCACTCTATCTGCTCCAGCCATATTCACCTTTTACAGGAATGTTCTAGCCTCAGTGTCTTTGCCTAAAATGTTCCTCATCCAAGTAGCTGCACGGCTGGCTCCCTTTCTTTCTTATGTTCCAGTGCTACCTTATCAGGCAGGCCTTCTTTCATCTCCTTATATAAAAATAGCACCTCCCCCACTGCCCTGCTTCAAGATTCTTCATAGCACTTATCACCACCTGACATATGTTTGTTGCTTGTGTCACCTCTCTAGAGAAGGGACTTTGCCTATTTTGTTCACTTTTGAATCTTCAGTGCCCAAAACAGCTTTTGGAACATGGCAGTTACCCCATAAATGTTTTTAATTGAGATAAAATTGACATGTAACATTATATTAATTTCAGGTGCACAACATAATGATTTTGTATTTGTATATATTGCAAAATGATCACCACAATAAGTCTAGTTAACATCTGTCACCATACCTAGTTACATTTTTTTCCTTGTGATGAAAACTTTTAACATTTGTTATCTTAATAACTTTCAAACATACACTACAGTGTTATTAACTATAGTCACCATGCTGTACATTACATCCCTGGGACTTATTTACTTTATAACTAAAAATTTATACCTCTTGATCACTTTTACCCATTTCCCCTATCCCCCAACCCCAGCTTCTGTCAACCACCAATCTCCAATCTCTTCCCCATATCTGAGTTCATTTTTTTTAGATTCCACATATAAGTGAGTTCATATGGTATTTATCTTTCTCTGACTTATTTCAGTAGCATAATGCCCTCAAGGTCCATCCATGTTGTCACACATAAATAGTTTTTTGAATGAGTGAAACAGAATGTCAGACCTGGAAAGACTGTCTAGTCCACCTTCTCCCCATTTTATAGATGGGGCAGTAAAGCTCACAGAGGAGAGATTTGTCCAGGATAACAGAGTGTCTTTTACAGCAGAGCCAAGATTCATAACTTCTGACTTTTCAATTGTTACTTCCACTACATTAAAATTAAGTTTTTCTGTCTTTAAAGCCACTCAAAGTGATTTTGTGTCATCCTACAGTCATCTGTTATAGAGTCTAGCACTATGAACTGTCTTGCTTGCATCTAACCTAAATCTTTCATCTTATAGGCTAAACGATTTCCTCTACTTCAGCTCTTGGTGGAAAGAAAATACATTCTAAAGATATACAAAACTTCTTTCAATCAAACATTTGTTATTTTAAGGATCTGCTATTTGCTCTAAAAAAAATAGCCAATGTGCCCCTCAAAAGACTTACATTAACCCCATGAAGTAAGTCTCTCTTGTTAGATGGCAGGGATCTAGAGACATCAGGTAGGATGACACATGAGTGTCTAAGTGACAATACCTTTGACTCCAGGTTAGTGCAATTTAGGCAGGAGACCATTAAAACATGTCCTCTAAAAAGAAAATATATTGTGTCTAATAACCAAACCTATTTAGTTTGAAACCAACAGACTCTAGCATTGGATCTGACACATTCATCCATGATACAGATGTGGTCATAATTCACAGCTTTTACTAATCAAATAACCTTCCTTTGGACTACTAAGGGAATACACAGTGGTGAGCCCCAGCTTGGCCTTGGCATCATTCTTTTTCTGCCTTGCTTGTTGAGAGCCTGATTTCTTTCTTCCTGTGTTAAAGCCTCTATCATTTTAACAGCAGACTGCCATGATTTCTAAATTAGATTTTTCCATTTGTAAATCAGGAAGCAGGACAAGGTGGGCTTGCATATTCTGCTGTCAGTGCTAAGCTCTTCTGGGTAATAGCTTGTCTGATGAGAATGGAAAGTGTTCTCTGGATCCTGGAACTTATTTGGGAGAAAATGCTATAGATCTTATTTAGAAGAAGTGATTTAAATGAGTGAGGTTCTCTTTAAATGGAAATCATTCTTCGGTCATTCTCACTACTTTTTCCTTTAAAGTACCTAGGAGGAAGCTTGAATTCATAAATTCAACTAAATGATTCAACTGGTAGTGTCATTTTTATCCCCCTTGGTCTTCAGGATTGGAGAATACAACCCAATAGCCAGACAGAACAGTATGGTCAAATAAGAACACTGAGCTAGTACTCTCAATCCTGAACTCCTTCTTTGGAACAAGGCTGAAATACTTCCTGAAAGACCTTTGAGTGCAGCAGCATTCATAAGTTGATCAGATGAGTGAGAAGCTATTCTTGTTCCTAGAGGGAATGAACTACAGGACAGGAAAGCATTCTTTTCCTTTTTTTCTTCTTCTTCTTCTCTGCCTCCACCCCTCTACTCTTTCTCTTTCTTCTCCTTCTTCTTTTTTTTGACTGAACTGAGTAGCTTTTTAAAGAAAACTAGTATCACAAAGGACTTAACAGTTAGCATCGGTGCCCTTCTTGCCAAAAGTGGGTACAACATTGATGAAGGGATGTAGTACCATCATCCCACTTGACACAGCCCATAACTGTCTCCTCCTCCTTTTCCTCCCCCTGTTTTTCCTCCTTTTTGGCCACTCTAGGAGTTTGACTTCTCAATTTCCCAGCACAGGCCGGACTTTACCTCCAAGTGCATGGCCAGCTACTTCCAGCATGGTGAGGTCCTCCACCCCACACTGGCCAAGGGTAGACTCATCCTCCAAAGTGTGCCTGACACTTGATCTTCTGGGGTGATGCCCTCCAGAGAGGCTCCATGAGATTTGACCTGGGCAACTGTCTCCTGGCCAGTGACCTCAAGGGTATATAGCTCCTGGACATGGACAAAGAACTGCATGTTGGCTATTGAACCAACCACAGCCATGGCTGACACTACCACAAAGATGGAGTCAAGAAATAGGAAGGAGTACATTCTCACTGCTTGCTGCATGCCACATAATTACTCAGAAAAATATTTTTTGAACCATATTACTGTATTTTAATTAGTTTCTTTATTCGTTTCAAGTATACAGTACATTGGTTAGACATTTATATAGTTTATAAAATGATCTTCCTAATTTCTCCTTCTCCCCTCTGGTTTTCCACCTAACAAATATATTAATGCTAACTGCATTCCCTATGCCATGCTCCCCATCCCCGTGACCATCTATCAACTAATAATTTGTACTTCTTTAACCCTTCACCCCATTCTCCGAATCCCCCAACCCCCCCATCACCAAATTGTCCTCTATATTTGTGAGTCTGTTTTTGATTAGTATTTTTTTGTTCCTTAGATTCCGCAAGTAAGTGACATTATATGGTATTTATCTTTCTCTGACTTATTTCACTCAGCATAATAACCTCTAGGTCCATCCATGCCATTGCAAATGGTGGGATTTCATTTATTTAAATGACCGAGTAATATTCCATTGAATATATGAACCACAACTTCTTTATCCAATCATCTGTTGATGGGCATTTAGGTTGCTTCCAAATCTTGGCTATTGTAAATTGTGCTGCCATGAATATTGGGGTACATAGATCTTTACAAATTATTGTTTTGGTTTTCTTTGGATAAATACCCAGAAGTGCAATTGCTGGGTCAAAAAGTATGTCCATTTTTAATTTTTGAGAAACCTCCAGACTGTTTTCCATAGCGGCTGTACCAATTTGCAATCCCACCAACAATGTCTGAGGGTTCCCTTTTCTCTGCATCCTCACCAACACTTATTGTTCTGAGAAAAACATTTTTAATAAAGAGTCTCATACTAGAGAGAGCATCCTGAAAGTGCTGAGTAGTGTTTGATGGGGAAGAATAAAATGTGGCCATCCAATTTCAAAAACATAATCTCATCATTGGATAGAAGTGGAATGGCATACCCCTGCAGAGTATGTTTGAGCAGAGGCAGAATGGTTATTGGGCAGGATTGTTACCAAAAAGTGTTAAACATCTACTAGGAGGTTGGACTATGTCATCTCCAAGGTCTTTTCCAACCCTGCCCTGCAAGTTTTGACAAGTTGCAAGGGTGATAGTGATTGAGGCCCCTAGATATTTGACTATTCCAACCCCAATTTCTAGTGGGGAAGGAAACAACACCTAGCTCTTGGAAGGCTCCATAGATGCAGGGGATTGTTTGTCTATCGACAGAAAAGAGCAACAAAGGTGATCGAATATGCGGGGAGGCTTAGCTTCCAGAAAACCCTTTTTCATCTGTGGTCTTATAATAACTTTGAAATTGATAGTATGGAAATAATTCCTGCTCTCCTCCAACAGCTCCTCCTGTACCTCAGAGACAGAAATCTAGGTTGTAAGGTCCATGGGCCTGAGCCAGTCATTGAGCAAGATCTTATATTTTAGGTCTCCTGAATTTCTCCATGCTGCAATTTAAGTACATTTTCTCATGTGTAGTCTTCAAGAGAAAACTTGGAAAGCTACTATGTGCATTTCAGAAAACCAAACTGGATAATTCAGATCATAAACCCATTTTTTCTCCTAACTCTGAGCTTGGAGAAACTCAGATTGTCCCACATAATGGCCTCCTATTTTCACTGTATTTTGTTTAACTATACACCAAATGTCTCTATGTAACAGCAAGCAGCAGGACCAGATATGCAAAATTCAACCCTGAAGATGTTTTACCACTATTTGGAGATTTGGAAGATGGAAAGCAGTTGACATCCTTATAATGTTTCCTTTGCTGAAAAGATCAAAGATAGCCATGCGAAGAGAAATTAACACCCCCCCCCTCAAGGACTATGCCCATATTTAAAGTAGCTGTTGAACAGTAGTATTCTGTCTCTGGAGATTAGTACCAGCTCTGCCAGGCTTGCCTCATGTGTGAATAACTAAGAGAAGCAGGAAAGTGAGGATCAATAATTGCTTGATAATTGTGACACAATCTCCTCTCTCAAGCCTTGTCCTCCAATCATATAACCTTAAGTCTGATGCCTGTTTATGAACTGCATGACTTTAAAACAAAACATCATTTGGCATGTGTACACAGCATGAAATGAAAAATCATAATTGGCAAAAGGAGTACTCTTGACATTATTTAACATGAATTTTGCTTCTGGATTTCTGGTCTGGTTTCCTTTATACCTTTTAAAAAAGGTCTCTTACCTATCACAAGCCAATTTAAAGGCCATTTTCTTTATTCAGGTTTATCTCACACTGCTTTTGAGAGTAATGGTGAGAATTACCCTTTTATAATTTTCCTTTACGCTCTGAGAACCAACTGAGCTTAATTTTTATCACCCAAGGTCTTCTAGTCCTAAACTGGGATTCTCAATAATATCTACCAATTTTCAATTGTACGGCAATAAACCTACTTCTCAAGTAGTTTATGGCTATAAACTACTTAAAACAAAATAGAGGGACTCAGCTCCTCTTTTTGCACGAAAGACCCTCTTTTTGTTCATTCTGATTTTGTTTTGCTGACAGATGTGCTTCTATCAAAATCAATGCCCAATAGAAAAATCATAAAATAATAAATTGTCATTTGTATTGAAGCCTATCATATAGTTGATGTCAATCTAGTTATCCTGGCCCTCACGTGGTCCTGTGCCCTGGTTGATTACCAAGGCCATCAGGAATGCTGAAAGAAATTTACAAATAGATGGAAAGAATTTACAAACAGATTCACAAGGCAATAATCAATTACATTCTGCCAGATATTTGCATTACAATTTACAGGGTTATAAAATAACTCTCAAACACAATCAAAGGCACTGATAATACAGAAAATATACTAGACCTAAGCTATTAGGCCCATTACATGAAAAGAAACTCTGGACTAGGGGTCCAGAGAAAAATCTTGTTTTACAAACTAGTGCTAAGGTGGGGAAGAAGCTGAGATTTAGAAACTAACAGAAAAAAGAGAGTACCATAATGCAAGTCCCCAAAGATTGGAATTTGGAATGGAGGAGGCTGAGCCCTGCCACTTGAGTGCTTCCTACTTCAAAGCCTCGGTTTCTCTGGGCTGAATCCTTGGGGTAGATCAGCAGGCCCAGCTAAGGAGGAGCTAGGGTAGGCAGAGGTTTATCCCATCCATTCTCTTGGTTTCAACTACTATTATAGGCTAAAGACTATCACATCTACATTTTCAGCCATGACCTTTCTTTCAAGATAAACGGTAAGGCTATAAAATTTCCTGCTACTGTTGCAGCAATAGGTACTTCAAACTCAACATGTCCAAAATTCAACTTTTTAAAAATCCTAAACCTGCTCTTCCTCCTGTATTCACTATCTCAATTGATGATACAACATTCAATCAGGCATGGAAACCAGAAACCTTACCTCCTTAATTTATCTTACCTCCAGTATGACCTGATGCATCTAATGAATGTCTTAAATATGTTCTTTCCTGTCTATTTCTAGAAATACTATTTAGTTTAAGATCTCACCATCTCTTCACCTGGACTAGTGATATATTTTAACTAATCTTTCTGAAACTCATCCAATAGTGTGTTGGAGCTAGCTTACATCAGCTGATGAGAACTGGTTATACTGGTTATGTGCACCTCTTCCCAATTCTATGTCTCATGATGTCATATTGGGAGCTTGAAATTGGCCACAGTAGGACTATTTTACACCACAGAATTGGCAAACACTACAAATCAAGACTTTTTCACGGAAAGCTGCTTATGAAACATTAGCAGCACCTTTACCACTGCCAATTCCTCACACTTTAGCCAAGCTGATGTTTGTAAAACACTTGTTCAACTATGCCCCTCTCCTGATTAAAACTCTTTGGTGGTTTCCTATGGCCAATAGATAACATTAAGCTCCTTAACATGGCAAATGAGGCCTTTCCTCATCTGTGCCCTGCCTAATCCAGCTTCCTCTCTCAACCCTCCTTAGTCTCCCAGTTTATATGCTAGCTCAAAGGTCACAAACGGACTCACTCAAGCCTAAATTGCCTCACATATGTATTTTGTTTGGCCTGCATGCTATAACTTTTTTGAGCCAACATTTAAAACTAAGAATTTCTACCCCCAAAATCCATATTTCTGATTTTTATTGAAAAATTTCAACACTGGACCCTCGTTTGTGCTTAAAAGAACAATTTTACAAGAAGCCGAGCAGCAGATGACCTTCTTGAGAAGGTATGTGCTCTACAGTTCACCAGTTCTCACCATTTACTCATCAAAATTATGCATATGAATCCACACCTAGCCTTCATTTTTGTTACCTATTATCTGTTTGGCTTCTGTTGTTGACCATATCATAAAGTCCTGATTATTATCAGAAACCTCTGACCCTCATTATAGAATCTCTCTTGCTTTACCATGGCTGTCCTGATGATAGTCTAGTCCCTGCACATTCTAGAAAGGGAAACACAGCAGGATGAAGAGAGGCAAAACAGAAGGTAGAAGAGGAGTAGAAATCTATAGTCTGGGTCAGTCTCCATTTTGAACTAATAAAATTATGAAAATGACAGGCAGGGACTGTCCTAGGTTTTTGTGACTTCAGGGTATTCCCTATAAAGCCCATCTGCTAACCCTCCTTAGAGTCTTGAAATGTCTACCTTCTCAGCTAGAGATTGGAAGGAAAGACACAAGGAAACTAGCTCACATGGACTCAAATTGTGAGAGCAAGGGTTGTAAATGAGAATCAGTTTCTTAATTTGAAATTAGGAAACTTAATTCCTTTTTGCTAAGTGATTGTTTTGTGTCTAGCACTGTGCTAGATGCTATGGGAAAACAAGAGCACACTAAGACAGCTCTGCCTCCAAAGAGCTCACAAGCTCACTGAGGAGCCAAGAAAGATATGTGAAATAATTAGAGAAAAATATATGTCAGTATCAGAAAAGTTAAGTCTTAGATGTAACCTAGTATCCACAACATCTAGGTGGTCAGTAAGGGATGGGATCAAGTTAAGAGGAGGAGCAATTAAAGAAACCATGGCTTTAAATGGCCCTTGACTGGTTGAGAAATTGGGATAGACCATTCCACATAGGGGATCGAACAAGAATATACACACAGAGAGCAATGAATGAGCTAAGTGTGGCAACCTGTGAATGACAAGGCTGACTGGAGGGGAAAAGGCAGTCTAGGTGAGAGGACATGGTTGGTCACTGAAGACCAGTTTTTCTTTTGAAAAGATTTCATCTCTGGTGTCACGTACCCAGAAAGCCAAATAGAGAATCAGAGGCTCCTTGTGAGCACTGAAAGACAATGGAATCAGATGGCTCCAGAAAGCATTTCATATTCTAGGCATAGGCAGAAACCTTTCAGCTCCATAACACAAGAGGGGGTAAGCAATATTCACAAGTACCATTGTGTGTCTTGGACAGACCTGGCAGCATTGATTTAGAGAAAGAAGAAAATAAAAGAGTAGGAGAAATAGAAAGAGCAAGGAAGTGAGGGGAAAGGACTGGAAGAGCACCACATAGAGAGCATGTGCATACTTCCAATCTAACACAGGGATTTTTCCCTACACCACCCACCTCCTGCATCTAGATCATGACAGAGAGTGAGGAATGCCCCTCCTCACTGAGAAGGGGTAAATTCTCAGATTTCAGCTCCCATCTCTCCCACCTCTAGGTTTTATGCTGGTTGTAGTGTTTATTTATGTTCATTACCAGGCCCACTCAGACCTACTTCTTCCTTAGCCTGTAGACTTAATTTCTGTGATTATTCTGTCCAATTTACTTTATGAGCCAGTTGCTCACTTCCTGCTTTATGGTTTGTAGCTACTCCCTCTAAATGTTTAACAATGTTTACTCACTTCTTTATCTAAGCAATTGATGACCAATGTGCAACCAGCTTTCAACTATTCGGAGGCTGGTACAACCACTCCCTAAAGGAAACAGATTTCTTGCAAGCTCCTCCCCATATTTCTCCTCCACCTTTCCCCCACTCCATTTTCTGGCCACTTTCCTTTTTGGGATCTTTCATCCAAGATGGGAAAAAGGCAAAGATGTTCAAAAACCGTAACTTATCCTTTTGTCAGTTCTCCAGCAATTGTGAGTTTCTTAAAAAAAAAAAAAAGAGTAAAAAAAATTATTAAAACAATATTTGTCTATTCTGTGAGAATCTCAATTATCCATCTCAATGTTCTCCCCAGTTAAAATAAGTGTTTGGAACTGTTTTTTTTAAGTGTATTAAGATCAATATTTCATAACTTCCTGGAATCCTATATGTGCTTTGAATAATCAGTTCAAAGACCTCAATGAGGTCTTCTGTGACTATTCTGGTCCTCCTCATTCTCTAGCTCTAGATTCCTAGTACACTGAGACTCTTCTGTGGGTCTAGTGAGCTGCCTCAGTTTCACTATTAGACTGAGAACAGACTGGATCCCAAAATACACATTTAAAGTTGAAAGATTTTTTTTCTTCATTGATCAGGCTCTGCACACTCACCCAGAGATGCTCCTGGATACCCATACCTTTCACTTACATCTGCTATTTACACCAAGCATCACATCATGGACATAGCAATTTTATCAAAGGTCCTTTTGCTACTGGTAACCCCTCCCCCAAGCCTAGAGGTTATCATATACAGAGTACTTCTTCCTAATAAATTCTCTCTACCTTGTTGGGACCTGCAGGAAGTTGGAGGAACACTGTCTGGCTTTGGTCTTTGGTCTCTTGAAATCCTACATACATATAAAGTCATTGTAACCATTTGAGGTTATCTTCTCTTCAGTTCCCTGTGCTTGATTTAGTGGCATGGTCATTAAGATTACTGGTTGTCTTTAGCTTTTCAAATATTCCTACAATCTCTGCTGCTCATTTGAAACTGAACACATACTACTATACACTCTTTCATACCAATTTTGTATAAGTCTGATATACCAAGCTAAGCTCCAGAAGGTCAGGAAAAATGTCCTTTACTTCTCTGTATTCCACATTAAGCCTCAGACAGAATTGGTCATTTTGTGGTTGCATAATTTTAAGAGCCATATTACCTGGGTTTGGATCTTGGCTCTGCTACTAAAAGCTATGTAACCATATGTATGCTTTAACATTTGTGTGCCTCAGCTTCTTCATTTGAGAATATTTACCTCAAAAGGTTGTTGTGGAAATTAAATGAATAAATACATGTAAAGTACTTAAAACAGTGCCTTGCATACAGTAAGCATTCCTCACATAGCTATTATGGTCAGAAGAATTGACAGAAGAATGGTGATTCTAATTCTTGAATCACTGATACTTGAGAGACCCTGTGCTCCCTCTTCCTCCAAGCCTTAATCCTGCTCTTTTATGCTTGTTTTATTGTGCCAAGGTCCCCACTCTGATGATGGACACCCAGTTCTCGGAGTTCACACCAGACATCACTCCCATCATGCTGGCCGCCCACACTAACAACTACGAAATCATCAAATTGCTTGTCCAAAAACGGGTCACTATCCCACGGCCTCACCAGATCCGCTGCAACTGTGTGGAATGTGTGTCCAGTTCAGAAGTAGACAGCTTGCGCCACTCCCGCTCCAGGCTGAACATCTATAAAGCTCTGGCAAGCCCCTCACTCATTGCTTTATCAAGCGAGGACCCCATCTTAACTGCTTTCCGCCTGGGCTGGGAGCTCAAGGAGCTCAGCAAGGTAGAGAATGAGTTCAAGGCTGAGTATGAAGAGCTTTCCCAACAGTGCAAACTCTTTGCCAAAGACCTGTTGGACCAAGCTCGGAGCTCTCGGGAATTGGAGATCATCCTCAACCATCGAGATGACCACAGTGAAGAGCTTGACCCTCAGAAGTACCATGACCTAGCCAAGCTGAAAGTGGCAATCAAATACCACCAAAAAGAGGTAAG
This sequence comes from Pteropus vampyrus, assembly GCF_000151845.1. Lineage (NCBI taxonomy): Eukaryota > Metazoa > Chordata > Mammalia > Chiroptera > Pteropodidae > Pteropus > Pteropus vampyrus. Next base: position 2,825,726 of record NW_011889025.1, on the reverse strand, counting down.
GTGAGCCCTTATCTGCTTTCCAGTAAACTTAAGACCTCCAGAGTCCAGAGTAGTAGAGCAAGAATCAGCATTTTTCTACCATTTAGCCCTCTAACAAATAATTAGGCCTCAAAAACAGGCCCGTTTACCCAAGGCACATACAGCCTCTGCATATTTTATGGCCATATAAGTAAAAAAAAAAAAAAATACTGATCATCTGATTCTTGGATAGGAAAGCGCTTATTATTTCAACAAATGTTTATTTAGCACTGTTCTAGGTGTATGAGATATAGAAAATAGGCACTCTCTCGCCTTGCTTTCATGGAGCTTACAAGCTAGTGGTAGACATTAAGCAAATGATAACATTACTGAATATATAATTACAAATTAATGTAAGTGCTCTGAAGAAGTTCTGAGAGCATATAAGAAAAGACCCTACCCTATATACTAGGACATGGCAGCCAGTGATCATGGATGGCTCACTATCTGGATACTGGTAATTATTGACAGAACTAAGTCCTTTGCAGCCCCTTGGCAAGAAGGCTAGGACATGTATTCGAAAAATGGAGTCATATTCAGTGTGTGTAGTTCTATAGAAGGCTGGAGAAACATCTGCCATGGTGTGACCTCCAAATCTTCAGCATTCATGTCTTTGAGGGAGGTCAGTTCAAGATCTCAGAAGAGGTTTTGTTTTCCAGCTTGGCCACATTTACAATCTAGCCAGTGCTGTTCTATGCCATCGAATCAAACAATTTTGGGGAACCTCCCAGCTAGCCTAGTAGCCTAATTTGGCTCTTTAAGGAGGCAGCATGGTACAGTATAAAGAGCAGGGACTTTGGAGCCGAAGAAATTGAGGATGGAACTCCAACTCACAAGCTGTATGACCTGAAGAAAGTTGCTCAAATTTTCAGGACATTTGGGTTTTTTTGTTTTGTTTTGTTTTTCCATTTATAAAATAGAGATGACATGACACTAGTTCCTCCACTTCATAGAGTTATTATAGGAAATAAATGAGAAAATGCTAGTATGGCACAGGAAGTACTTCAATGTCCATTTTCATCCCTCTGCCAATGCTACTAGGAGTCAGATTCAAACAGGTTGAACCAAGAGGTGTTTGCCATCTGAAGGGCAAACAGCAGTACCACCCCTTCATGGGTCCAAGCTCTGAGGCAAATCACATTGTGTGCTTACCAGGTCCCTTTCTCTCAGACAAGAAAAAAATATACTATATCTTTGAAATTAGGCAAAAATGAGTACCAGGGGCAACCTTGAAGGGAATTAAAAAAAAGACAAAAGAAGCAACATAAAGACTGAAAGGGTGAGTTGGGGGAAATGGTAAATGGATAGGCCCATCCACATCTGCTAATCCTGTTTTTGCCACTAATTGCTTTAAGTATTTCACTAATACTGCAATTACTTAACCTCACTTTTCTCTTCTGAAAAACAGGGATAACAAGAGCACTTACCTCCCTGTACAAATATAAAGTTTAAATAAAATAAAACAAGTAATATGCACAATATTCAGCATACATTTAAATAAAATAAATCAGGTAATATGCACAATATTCAGCATACATTAGGCATTCAATAAATATTAGCTGCTATTATTATTCATTCCCACCACCCTACTGTTGATGTATAGTATCAGTTGTGTTAAGTAGTCTGCTGTAGTCTAATTGACTTTTCTTCACTTTGATATATGTGTATATTTCCATTAATGATATATATTACAGTTTCAGTGTGTTTTTCACTTTACATAAATTGTTATAATACTGTGAGAAAAAAATCACAGGTATTTTTAGAACATAAATTGCTTCCAAATGAGAAAAATGTTTAATGGGAATACAGTATTACAAAATAGATATTGCAGAATATAACTAAAGTTTGTATTCCTTACCTCATTAGATAACAGATAAACTTAACAATTTCAGGTTCCCATACCCTTGAAAATTGACAAAGCTTTTATTTTCAGTTTCAATGCAATATTTTGTCAATTTTGTATTAATAGATCATTTCCCAACTACTTTATCACTTGACTCCTTCTGCTCATATAATCTTCATTTGCAAATTTTAGTTACAGCTCTATTTGGAAACCATCATGATGACTTCCTCACTTTCACGGGAATCTGCTTAGCATATGACCATGGACTCACTCTTGGGTTCTACATTCACTGCTCTCTAGCCCTCATTAACCTTTACAACATTTTTCCCTCATGTTTTAGTCTTTTATATTCCTGAAACTTTGTCTCCTATTTCATAATTTATCTTATTATTTTTTATTACAGTATATCTCCATGTTACTATATGTTCATACAATATACTTCTCAGCTATCATTATAACAACCAGAATGTGCCACGGGCTTGTGTTACTTTTTGTCCTCTTAATTAAGCACCAGAGATTCCAAAATTGTTTTGAGTCCATTTGTTGTGTACTGTGTACATTCAAGAAGAAAAGTTGATTGTTTTTATTGTGGTAAAATATACATAACAAAATTTACCATTTTAACAATTTTTAAGTTCAGTGGCATTAAGTACATTCACATTGTTGGGCAACCATCACCACCAGGAATCATTTTTTTGAAGATGCACAAGTTTGGGGGTATCCATTTTTCTTTTCAATAGTGAGCCCATACAGTTGGAGTTTCGTATTTTGCAGACCACATTATTTTTAATCCATAATACTGGCAAAGCAGTACCTCTTAACTTTTCAAAATTATGAATATTCGGCAGTAATACAAAAGTAATACAAAAAGCACTATATTTGTGCAAAGAGCAACAATTTTAGGCTTGGTGGTATCCATTCATCATTGTGAATCAAATCAATGAGAACTCTGAAATTTAATAGACCAAATGAACTATTTCAGTCAGAGCACATCAAATTCCAACACCAGGTTTGCAGCAAATGCAGCAAAGATAGTGAGTGAACTTCAATGTCAATAATTTCATGAAAAAGAATATACTTTCACATAAACCCCTAAATGGCCCAAAGTTTAATCTCATGGCCAGAGACTTTGGAATTATTTTGGAATTTATATATTTAGCTCCAAATCTTCCAAGATAAATTATCTTAACAATGGTGATAGATCAATTTAAGTTTAGGTTCTCTTCAAATGAAGCTACACTGATAAGCAAGGCAAGCTTGAGAATCCAGATACACCTTAAGGTTTGCACTCCAAAGACACCACTTCCAGAATGTAAAACATGATTTATACTCATCAGAATCTATAAATATCTTCTGAATTGTGACTGCATTTCTACTAAAAATCTTGTAATCCTTCCCAATCTATGAAATATAGTATTTAAAAAAAAAAAAACCTGCAGTTCCATTTAGTCTCAAATGAGTATACAGTTAACTCTTGAACAACATAGAGGTTAAGGGTGTCGACCTCCATGCAGTTGAAAATCCTTTTTCTTTTGACTTTTGACTCCCCCAAAACTTAACTACTAATAGCCTACTATTGACCAGAAGCCTTCCAGATAACATAAACATTAACATATAAAGCTATAAAGCTAGAGAAAATGTTTTTAAGAAAATCATCACAAAAATACATTTACAGTATTGTCATATTTATTGGGAAAAATCCACATATAACTGGACCCACGCAGTTCAAACCTTTGTTGTTCAAGGGTCGACTGCAGTCTCTAATTGCTCTCTATTCAATCTACATGTCTACTCTAAGGCTGAATACTCTCAGCTTGAATAAATCAGCAATGTCCTTATTTTGGGGTGTTTTGGTAATTTCAAGTTGAGTGTGTTTGGATAAGAAACACTATCCTGTAAGCTACTGAGGTTCCAATAATCCAGGTGTCTGTCAGCACTTCATTCTCAGAAGTCCTGGATCTGAGGAAGCAAACTGTCTGTTCAATAAATATCCATAATCTAGTCTTTAAAAAAGTAAAACATATACACAGTGCTTAATGCCACAAGTACAAAAGGTCAGTCTTGATAATTTATTATATACAATACACTTGAGCACCAATTTTCACAGTACAAACCCCCTTTATGTAGGATGTGATGGAACAAGGCCAACTAACCTTTTTCTTCAGACACTAATCAATTAAAACTAACTTTATCCTTCTATTATATATAGGGCAAATGAACTCAGCTTTTCTGTTAGAAAAAATTCCTCAAATTCTTTAGAAGCATTTATTTCACGTGTGCTTACTCATCAAGAAGAAAAATGTATTAACATTTTGAGTCATAACCCAGGGTCTGGTGAAACATATTTGGTTTGAGTGCTGCATGTCAGGAGCCCCTAAACAACTTGGAGGCATTTTTTTAAAGACCAGCTTTTCCAGATAAGCTTCAGGCCCTGAAGAAGGCTGGACAAGAATTATCTCCCAAAACCAGAATTACTCAAAGGAGAAATAAACTCTAGATGGGAATAGGACAACTAAACTAAAAGAAAATTTTTTCTTTGTTTTCATACCTGATTACATGTTTAATTCCAATTGGACCACGAGGTTCTATCTTCAGGATATATAGGTTACTTTCTTAGTGTCTATAATCGGAACAGGAAAGAGCAAATGCACCATTTCTCCACTTTCTAGTGTCATTCCTGCTGGTACCCTGTTCAATCTTCTTTTAAAGCATTCTGAGATCGCAACCAGGCAAAAATACCCAGTATTAAAGGAAACTTTCTCAGCACGTGGAGGTATTATAAGAGAGAAGCATTAGAGATTCCTGCACCAGGGAAAAGTACTCAAAGATATGCCCACCCATATCTAAAAGTTTCAGACAACATACCTCTATGTCTCTTAGACCTTAAGCTAAAAATCTGTATCCCATAAAAACAAAAAACTCAGACAATATTTTTTTTCTTTATAAAATGAGCTGCAACACAACTTATTTTCCAAAACTGGAAGTTAGAGAGTTGCCAACATTAAAAATTTAGAAGATATGGTTTCAAGAAAGGCCAATATTGCTCCAAGTTTAAGTAATAATAAAACTATTAAAATGATCAATATTGCCAGAATTTGTTATAATCTAGAAGCATGTGCATTTATATGTTTTCAAAAACATATTTTGTTAATGGCATCTTTGATTAAAGGAATCTGAATCACTAAAGCTGTGTTTCTTAACTGTGGCTCCCTATCCACTTTACATGCATACTCGTGTTAAAGTAAAAAAGACCTCTTGAGAATCCTTTCGGCATTTGACTGGGGTCTTTAAGATGAAATTGTGACAAAGGGTAAAGAGTTCAGTGATTTTCTTTACCTTGCTAATATGTAGGTGATTCTTCAGGGGTATAAATGGAGATTACCTTCAAAGACTCTTTATTACCCTCAAGTGATACTTCAGACTGATGGATAGATAGTTCTGTCAATACAAATAACTCCCAAACGACTTCAAGAACTAGAGGTTATTTTTTTCTTTTTTTAAGGTTTTTTAGTTGGTTGGGTAGTTGGTTGGTTGGTGAGCTAAGGGTGATATAGGCAGAAGAAAAACAAGTTCTAAATGTGGGCTACAAGGATAAAATCCTTGAAATAGTGATAAGTATGTCCAAGAGGAAATGACTAAATACCTCCAATCTATTAAGATAAGGCTTATCAATACAAGAACACAATAGTAAGCTTTGATGTAAAAAAAAAAAATTAAAAATCTAGTTGGATAATAGTGGGTTAATAATGTTCAGTGTTACATGAACTAAATCTTAACCTTAAATGGAATATAATTCACTATTTCTTGGAATGCTTTTTCATTTCTTCCCTCATTACTACTCCTAATAGAACTCGAGTAGACTCCCCAAAAGAATTTAATAAAATTTGATAAAAGAAAAAACTCAGAAAAATAAAACAAAAGCTGAGTCCAAACTGTAACTTTGACATGGAGTAAATTAAGGATATGCTAATCTCTAATAAAACAAGTGTAAAATTATTGGATAATCTCATCACATAGACTTGCAAGTATTGTCATATATACATTTTCCAGATATTAAAAAGCCATGATTTCATATATTCTGTCCCATTGCCAGATATATTGAAAACTGTATTATTTTATTTAGTCCTTATTACCATTGAAAATAGGCAGAAAAATTATTATAACTCTCATTTTACAAACAAGAAGAGACTATATTTCAGAGATTTGTTCAGGATTATCTAACAAAGCCAAAAGTAGAACTTCAGACTTCTGGATATACTCCACCTTCTGTTGAATGGGGTTCTTTTATGCCTGTTTAGTAGCCTCCAAATTCACCACCAAGTAATTTAAGATGACCACAAACTCTGATTTGTAAGAGAAAGTTTATTAGTTAAAATCTGTTAAAACATATAACAATAAAATGATGTGATTCAATAGCTAATAAGGATTATATTCAATTGTAATCTAATAACTGGCAGTAATCATCACACATAAAGATGCAACTGTGTAATCACAACTTCCCACACACTTTAGCCAGAGCACACAGCGTAAAGATTTGTGCTTCCTAATTCATTGCCATCTACCAGCCTATCTCTCTTGGTTTTCCCATTTTTATATTTGTCTCAGAATGATGAGCCTGTCTCCCTCCCTATCCCTCCATGCCATGCAAGGATTGGCTTTTGCATTGGTCTCAAAAGAAGGTCCAGGAAAGGGCTGGTTTGGATAAAGGACCAGCCACTCTCTCCATTCTCCAGGAAAAGAGATGCAGGATTCCAATCAGAGGTATCCAATCAGTGGACCGCCAAGTTAGTTAATATATCTCTTTCTAACTGGGCTTTTAAGTGCACAATTTATGTCAATTGACAACCAGCTATTTCTATCAGTATCAACAACCTAGTGTTAGCTAATTTTCATGTGATAAAAACAGGGCTAGGTTCATAAACCTGCTTAGAAACTAACTATGCCATGGTTTTCCACCATAACAGCTACATAACTCAATTATATATCTTCTCTCTCCTGAAAACACCTTCCCTACTACCTCTAGTTCCTAAGTATTTTCTTATTTCATACATTTTTTTCTTATCACTATTAACTCTATTTCCAATTCTGTTCCACAGAACAAACATATTTAATACAACAATCTATTGCTTGGAGCAGGGTTACATCTTAACAATTCTTAAACACATATAATCACACAATCAAAGCAAACATTGAAATATATTTTATCTAATCCTAAAGTGCCATTACAGTACAATCTTCCCGCGTGACCCATTTAGCCAAGCAGGTAGCCAGCTTCACATATTACAAAGTTGTAGCATCTTCCTGCTTTGATACCTAAGGACTATGTTGACCATTAGTTGTTCTATAGGCTGGTTCAAGCTTTATCTTGTTTGAAGGTCTGGAGTAGTCTCACATATTCCTCTTGGTGTATTTCGATGACCTGCTTAAGTTAGCATGGCTGCTTGTATTCTCTCATTAACACTAACAATTTTAACAAGCTTACACTAAACTGTAGTAGAATTGTTATAAAGTTCTACTTGGAGTAATAGCTACCCTTCAGAATCTATAATTTTTGAGGAACACCAGATCTGTCCATTTACAGTTAAATTGCTCACTAAATAGAATTTGTAGCAAACTTATGGTCTCTCCCTGGATATGTTTCCTGATCTTACCCAAGTATTCATGCTTTGAGTTTTATTTTGACACACAATTATAGCCTAATTTCCTAAAGTCCAAATTCCTAGTGAAGGGTTTACATCTTTCCTAGCTGTTTCTAAACCTTTAATTAAAGCATACAAGGTATTATGCTAAGTGAAATAAGTCAGACAGAGAAAGACAAATACCGTATGATTTCACTTACATGTGGAATCTTAAAGAACAACAAATGAACAAAACAAGACTCATAGAAACAGAAAACTGTTGCCATTTTGGACAGGCTCAGTTTGGTCAGTTATTACATCAGCAAAGTCCCTCAAGCTGCTGTAGTATGGCCTGTAATTATCCACAGTAATTGCTTGATGATATAACTTTTATTTCTCCTCTTTGTGTCTTTGTACACCCCCTCTAAGTCTCCTGTATCCTTATCTACTCTATCAGTCTTTCCACATAGAAGTCTATTGTGGAACTTTCTCATACTAATATGTTTGAGTAACTCCATAGTTCTGACTTTTCAAAAGGGTCTGTGGTAGCTTTTCTTGATACAGCAATCTCTGTCTTAAATTTGTTAAATAAACATATCCTGAAATTCAGTGGCAAAACTGACTTATGCTTCTCCTGCTACTGCCCATCCAAATAAAACCTAGCTATATACTGTATAATTTCTCCCATTTACCTTTAAAGGTAGCTAATTATCTGTGTATGCAGACCTCAGTATTGGATACAGCATCTGTCATGTTGATTAGCTCTGAAGTTATCTATATTAAATATTTTAATTCCTTTGACTAAAATATGCTTTAGGACTCTATATGAATTGGTACAGTCTGGTTTCCACCAGTGTGGATTGACTTTTATGAGTCATTTCTACACAATTTGCATATAGCACTTTGTTGAATGGCACACTTTTATGTCTTTATCTAGTTGTCGCTTGTGTCGCATGATGAAAAGGCTGTTCTCCAGGAAGGAGGACCATAGTGTCCATGGGGTTGTCTGAAGGGTAGCTATTCTTCCAAATGGCATGGAATTAGTACCATCAGTGAATTTCCTGCATATTTATTTGGCCCCTTTCTGTTTTGATATGGGGGTCCTCTAAACATTACGTTTTCCCCTTCTGGTATCTATAGAATTATTGTGGCTAAATACCAGTTCACACTTGTTTACATTCATATTGTTTACATCTCTCAATAGTTAAGATTTCTATATCAAAGCTGCAGCAGGTTCACTATAATAAGTCTATTAGATCTTCTTTATAAATTTAGTTATACCAAATTAGATATACTTTATCCACTTCTACTTGTGAACCATAATCTCTAAGCCTATACTGTGAGTGTTTTGACTTTCCAGTGGTGAATAGTCCTTGTAGGGCTTTATCTAGCCCTTCTAGTACTAGTACTTCTCTCTTGCTATTTGGTATAATTTGCCATTTCCATTTGGGGCACAATACTGCAGAGTAGTTACAATGTGGGTCAGCATTTCAGTAAACTGTCCTGCATTGGAAACTCCTGGCCTCAGCTTTTTCAAAGGTTTCTCCCTGGCCAAAGTTATCTGAAAAACTTTTTGCAGTTTTATTATCTGGTATATGCTGCCTTTTCAGAATTATTTCCCCTAGTCTGCTATGGCATACTTTTGTTGAAATATTCCATCCTAAAGGCCTAGTATGGGGGCCTTTTTAAGTAAGGATTTATATCTTCTTAAGTATAAGTGTCCCAATATTGTCCTGTCAATGTAAATGTATTCGCTATAAAGCCATCCTGGGGGATATGCCTCTCTTAGTTTCCATTCATTGTAGAACACTGAAATTGGGTCTCAAGATGTAATACAGTTCATCAGGTCTTCACTCCAGTGTTAGGTGAGTTTTCTTTTCTTTGCTATTGTTTGCTCCTGTTATCAGGAATCCTAGCAGGACAAGTACAAGTAAAGAAAGAATCGTATGGCTAAAGCCAGAGCTTTTAAAATAAATACAAAGGAGAAAAGAGCCTCTGCTGGAAGTAAATCAAATATTACTTGTTCTATGAGATATTAGTAATGAAAATGCACAGAACTAGGAGAAAACTCATACTGCTAATATTCAGAAACATCAGAAAATATTTGAAACAGGAACTAGGAGAAAACTCATATCGCTAGTATTCAGAAACATCAGAAAATATTTGAAACAGGAACTAGGAGAAAACTCATATCGCTAGTATTCAGAAACATCAGAAAATATTTGAAACAGAGGAACTAGGAGAAAACTCATATTGCTAATATTCAGAAACATCAGAAAATATTTGAAACAGAGAAACAATCAGTTCTCACATACTGTTAGAGGCAAATTAGGTCTTATCCACTTAAGTCATCGTTTATACTGGAGAGTACATCTTCATATAAGTTTTCTGTATCTAACATAGCTTGATCTATATCAAACATTAGATCTTCATCTTCTCTTGGTGTAAGTATTGATTCTAAATCTGAGAGATCAGGGAGGTCTGGTAGTGAAGCTTCCTCAGAAGAAGGTGGATTTGCTGCTGCCTGTTCTGCTGTATGATTTTGCTCCACAAAAGGAACTTGTTCTTGTGAAATTAACTGTAAGATCTCTTCAGCTATTTTTATTAACTGGGCTACACAATCAACAAGCCCACCAACTAGTGCAGGGACTGACACAGCCTCCATGCTTCAATGCTCTCCTCAGTAAATAAAATATGACTAAAAGCTGTAGCAAGTGGGCTCTTGGTGACAATGGATCTTGTGGGGCTGGCAATGGTTCTGTGGTTGGTTGGTCAAGAAACTGGGGTGGTGATATGATTATGATGATGATCAAATACAGAATGAGGCCAGTGGTCCTATAACACTTTTTGATAAAGTTGATGAACCTCCCACAAAATTTATGTGTGGTACTCTTGTTTGTACTGGTAGTCAACTGCTATTATGACCATCAGACATATTGTCACAGCCAAGAGAAAACAGCAAAGTAGATCTAATAATAGAAAAGAGAAATATAAAGATTAGTATCCTTGAGCCTTCATCCAACATACAGGTTCTGGCTATAGGATTAAGTTGAAAGGGTATCCCTAGATATACCTCCTCCTTTTCCGTTGACCTTATGAGGATCTACTACTCATACTCTCCTTTAAATCTGTTATCATCTTTATCTCTTCTTAGAAGATTTTAGAACAAAGTGTGCATATGTAGTTCATCTATCTTTCTTGAATATATCTATTCAAGAAAGGAAGATACATTCACCCAGTCCTTTGTTTAACTCTGTCTTTATGAGCGCCTTTGCTTCATTGCCTTTTATATATGGTGCTCCTAAATTCTTCCTGTGTTTTTAATAATCCATTCATTAAAGTTTCTAATTGTCTCTGTAGCCTAGAGAATTTATAGTAAATGACAGTCTTACTTTCTCTGTCTTTTGACAAATTTTGGGCAACTTCTGTTATAAAATTAGTTCCCTGATTATTTCCTGTTACTGCCAATCCAAATCTAGCATAGAGTTCCTCAAATTTTGTCTAAAGCAATGGTCATACTACTCTCATCTGCATGTCTGATGTGCTTTGCAAACCCCTTTCTAAGTAAGTTTATATTTCTATAAGGCAATATTATTTTTTAAAAAAATCTAGGGATTGGCCCAATATAACCTACCTGTCATATTTGTCTGGTTAACCACCTCCGACTCCCCTTAAAAATGAGTTATATATAGGGGTTTCTGGTCAAGAGGGTAGAGTAAGTAAACACTGTGCTTGCCTCCTCTCATGACCACATCAAAATTACAACTAAAACAGCCATCATTGAGAATCACCTGAAATCTAGTTGAACAGAAGTCCTACAACTGGGGACACACAGAAGAGGCCACCTTGAGACTGGTAGGAGGGGTGGAGACGTGGAATAGGCTGGTCCCACACCCACGTGTGGCGGTGTTGAATCAGGAGGGATATCTCAGCTGCAGAGGTACCCCCGGAGAAGTGAGAGGTCCCAGCCCAGACTGGGCTCCCCAGTCCAAGGTTTCAGTGCCAGGAAGAGAAGTCCCCACAACTTCTAGCTGTGAAAACCAACAGAGATTGTAGCTGAGTGAGATGGAGGGCCACTACAGGCACAAACATTCTTCTTAAGGGGCACATGCATGAACTCGCTGATAGACTCACTTGCTCTGAGCTCCAGCACTGGGGCAGCAGATGAAAGGCACCAGAGACATACAGGGAAGAACTGAGTTGTCTGGCTTCAAGGCAAGTGCTAGAGGGGCAGCTTTATCCCAGACAGAAGTACTGGCAGAGGGCACTGTCCCCTTGTTGAGCACTCTTCTCTCTCGGCATGCAGACACAGGCAGCCACCACAGCTGAGTCTCTCTCAAATTGGCTAACATTGGTCACTCTGCTCTGGTGACTCCCTGAGACCCCGCCTCACCCAAATTGCAGGCTGGGCCAAGCCATTTCCAGTGGTTTTTCATACAAATGGCCTCTCTTGGCTTATGCTATGGACTTTCCTAAAATCTTTCAAAATTTCAAAAAATTTAAACATGGAACATCTGGACTCAGCATGCCTTGTACCTCTTGTTGGGCAGCACCAAGGCCAGCACTAGCGGCAGCCAGCCTCAGGTTGTGGCTTAGCCTCTCGAGGCACATCCAAGCCTAGTGTGGGTAGCAACCATTTACAGGTTGGTGGCTCATGCCAGGTGGCAACTAGGAAGCCCTGCCTGCATGCCTGGTGACCAGCTTCGGTCTGAGCTAGAGCATCACCCAAGGCCACATCAAAGGACAACACACCCAAAGGGCAGACTGGACAGGCACCAGAGCCCTGCTAAAGCAAATGTGACCCATAGGGTAAGCCCCTGCACAGCAGCTCCTCTACTATAGTCACAACCAGTCTTCACAACCAATCAATCTGAGGGTGAGTCTCTCCCACTGATGTACAAACAGCAACCAAGGCTCAACCAAAACAGGAAAGGCATACACAAGCTACACATGGGACACACGTGGAGCACCAGCTCAGGTACCCAGAGAGACTGTACCACTGGGCCCCACAGAACAGCAACTACATAAGACCAGGAGACATAGCAGCCCTACCTAGTACACAGAAACAAACAAGGGAAGCAGCCAAAAGAGGGAAACAAAAAAATGTCCCAAATGAAAGAAAAAAACAAAGCTCCAGAAAAAGAACTAAACAAAATGAAGGCAAATAATTTACCAGAGGCAGAGTTCAAAACACTGATTATAATGATGCTCAGTGAACTTAGGTGAAAAGTAGAAAAACTCTGGAAGAACTTTAACAAAGAGACAGAAAATATGAAAATGGGATAGTAAACAGAATAAAGAACCGGTCAGAATGAAGACTATAGAGCTTTGGAAAAACGGTGAAGTGAGAGACGTCCCTATATCTCTCCCCTTGAAACAACGATAAGCTGAACATCTAAAACTGAACAACAACAAAAACAAAAAACAAAAAACACCCAAACTGCACACCAGCATGTCTGAGCGTGGGATCTGCGCATAAGAGCTATCATAGGTCATAACCCTGGGTGTCAGTCAGTGGACTGGGAGAAATAAAGATGCTGCCTCTCACAGCCACCGGAGCTCCCTGGAGGAGGGAGGCGGGGAGGGGAGAAGGAGCAGTGAGTTCGGGCGGCGAGTTCCCTGGGAAAGTTGTGAGCTCTCCATGGCTGGCTGGTTGCAGGGCCCAGTCATCAGAGCAGAAATCAGAGAAGCAGCCAGCATAAAAGTAACAGTTAATTTTTATGGACTGCAAGTGCAAAACTGAGACTGAACTGCAGCCCCTAACCCCCAACCTAGAGGGACTCTCCCCCCATACCCTCTGAGACCGAATACCGCAGAGCCCCAGGAGAATCTGGGCAAATGCTGCCAAGACTGTTCCTAACACTGACAGGGATTGACACTGAAGGTAAGGACCATGATTAAATATCTATCAGAAAATAAAAAGGCATTTTTAAAGCAGGGATCCAAGAGGCTTGACGCCACCTATTGGAAACCAAAACAAAAGTGCCTGCATTGCAGCAGGCTAAAGAGAGACCTTTAAATAATAAATCTTCTTTGTCGAAAAAAAGCAGAATACATTTACATTAATGCCCAGGCGGAGAAACAGTCCATTAAACACCATGAACAACCAAGGTGATGAGGCATTTCAGAAATAAAAAGAAAAATCTCCAGAAAAGAAGCTTACAGACATAGAAATATGTGACTTAAATGACAGAGAATTCAGGATGGTACTTCTGAAAAATAGTCAGTGAGTTCCAAATTGAGTCATATTGACAATTTCAGAAATTGACAAAACAACTAGATGGGCAGAGCAAGGAGACTGAAACCCTCAAAAAGAACAGAATAGATCTTCTAGAGATTGAAAAAAACTGCAAGATTTGAAAACTGAAATAGCAAGCTTGGGAAATAGAGTCAACAAAATGGAGGAAAGGATCAGTGATGTCTAGACAGAAATCTAGAAATAAATCAGAAGGAAGAAGAGAAAAGCTGCAGAATGAAAAATAATGAAAGAGAAATTCAAGAACTAGCTGATACCTAGTTCCTTTCTAATCCCTGTTCCTTTTCCCTTGCCTTCGATAATGCCCATTATTCTTATGTTTCTTCATCAGGAGAAAAACATAAGAATAATGAGCATTATCGAAGGCAAGGAAAAGGAACAGGGATTAGAAAGCATTTTCAGACAAATAGTTGACGAGACTTTACCAAATCTAAGAAATGAGCTGGAGCTTGGAATTCAAGAAGTCAATAGAACACCCGATTATCTCAACCCAAAAAGGCCTTCACCAAGACCCATTGTATTAAAATTATCAAAAATCAATGAAAAAGACAGAATTCACAAGGCAGCCAGGGAGAAAAAAGCTGTAACTTTTAAAGGTAAATACATTAGATTATACTCGGACTTCTAAGCGCAAACCTTACAAGCCAGAAAGGGATGGAATCAAATATTTAAACTATTAAGTGAAAGGAACTACCAGCCTAGAATAATGTATCCAGCTAAGCTCTCCTTTAGATATGAAGGAGAAATTAAGGCTTTTCCAGACATATAAAAATTGAGGGAATACTCCACTAAGAGGCCTGAACTAAAGTAAATACTGAAAGGGGTTAGCTCACCTAAAACAAAACAACAACAACGAAAAATACATAATTAAGAGTAAAGTGACTATCAAGCAAATAGAATCAGAGGAATGCAACCCTTACGAAGAACAGGGCAGTATAAACTTAAATAATAATAAGAGAATTGTTATAACAAGATAGTAATGAATGTTCAGCATACATAGGGACAAATGGGAGACAACAATGACTGAAAAGGAAAGGATTCAAAGATTCAAATTTGCAAAGGGGAATGAAGATAAGGCATGCACAGAAGAAAATGGACGACTGTATATACAGAAATATCCTTTACATATTCATAATGGTAACCACATGCCAAAGATTCAGAACCAAAGTATATAACATAAAACAAGAAGGACCAGAGGGAAAAACAATAAAACCAAAACATAAGAAAAAAAACAGAAACACGAGGACAAGTAAGCAATGGAAACACCAAGCTACTAGAAAGCAAAAGATAAAATGGCTATAAGAAAACCTCATATTTCAATAATCACCCTAAATGCAAATGGACTGAATTCACCAGTAAAAAGGCACAGAGTTGCAGAATGAATCAAAAAACAAAAACCCAACCATAGGAGGCCTCTAGGAGACACATCTCAGTTCCAAAGACAAATATAGACTCAAAGTGAAAGGGTGGAAAATGACATTTCAGCAAATGGCATTCAGAGAAAAGTGGGAGTGGTGATACTAATATCAGACAAAATAGACTTCGAAATAAAAAAGGTAAAGAAGGATACTGTGGAACACTTCACAATGATAAAAGGAATCATGCACCAAGAAGACAAAACACTTATTAATATCTATGCTCCCAATGAGGGAGCCCCAAAGTATGTAAAGCAATTACTAACGTTAACTAACGGAAGAAACAGACCAAAACACTATCATACTAGGGGACCTAAATACCACACTGTCAGATATGGACAGATCATCCAAACAGAAAATTAATAAGGAAATAACATCCTTAAAGGACACATTAGACCAACTGGACATAACTGACATTTACAGAGCCTTCCACCCAAAAACAGTTGCTTATACATTCTTCTCTAATGCACATGGAACATTCTCAAGAAGACCACATACTTGGACACAGAGAGAGCTTCAACAAAAATAAGAGGGTTGAAATCATACCAACCATATTCTCTGTTGATATGCTTTGAAACTAGAGATCAACTGCAGAAAGAAAGCAGGAAGAACCACAAATACATGGAGATTAAACAACATGCTACTGAAGAATAACTAGTTCAGAGAAGAAATAAAAAGAGAGATCAAGAGATACATAGAAATGAATGAAAATGACAGTACAACATATCGAAACATTTGAGACAAAATAATTGCCACAAAATAATAAAATACCTAGGAATCAATCTAATGTAACATGTGAAGGACCTATATAATGAAATCTATAAGACCCTATTAAAAGAAATCGAAGGAGATGTAAAGATATGGAAAGATATTCCATGATCTTGGATTGGAAGAATTAACATAGTTAAAATGACCTTATTACCTAAAGCATTATACAGATTTAATAAGATAAAAGTAGTCATAAGAAGAAATTTCATATCATTACAGGCCTAACTCCAAAAACAAAAAAGAGCCCACATAAACAATTCAACGCTTCATCTTAAAAAACTAGACAAGGAAGACCAAATGAGGCCTAAAGTCAGTAGAAGGAAAGAAATAATCAAAATTAGAGCAGAAATAAATGAAATTGGAAAAAAAAACGATAAAATAAATAAATGCAACAAAGATCTGGTTCTTTGATAAGGTTAATAAAATTGACAAACCCCTGGTAAGACTCATTAAAGGAAACAGAAAAAGGACACAAATAAACAAAATCAGGGATGAAAGAGGGGAAATTACAACTGACATCGCAGAAATACAAAGGATCATGCAAAAATACTATGAAAAAGTATATAACATCAAGTTTAATAACCTAGAGTAATGGACCAGTAGAAAAATACAACCTTCCAAGACTGAATCAAGAAGAACTGGAAAATCCAAATAGACTGATCAGCAGTATAGAAATTGAAACAATTATCAAAAACCTACCAAAAAAGAAAAGTTCAGGACCAGATGACTTCACCAGTGAATTCTACCAAACATTCAAAGAAGATTTAATATCTATTCTCCTCAAACTATTCCAAGAAATCAAAGAGGAGGCCAATATTACTCTGATACCAAAACCTGGTAAAGATAACACACACAAAAAAAGAAAACTA
>NW_011889025.1:2808043-2808889 GCF_000151845.1 Pteropus vampyrus | reverse complement strand
GAGGCCAATATTACTCTGATACCAAAACCTGGTAAAGATAACACACACAAAAAAAGAAAACTACACACCAATATCTCTCATGAACACCGATGCAAAATCCTAAATAAGGTACTAGCAAACCAAATACAGCAACATATTAAAAAGATTATATACAACGATTAAGTGGGGTTCATCCCAGAGGCACAGGGATAATTCAACATACGCAAATCAATTAATGTGATACACCACATAAACAAATTAAAACATAACAACCAAATGATCGTATCAATAGATGAAGAAAAAGCCTTCAACAAGATACAGCATCCATTTATGATGAAAACACTTCACAAAATCGGTGTAGAAGGAAAGTGCGTTAACATAATAAAGGCCATCTCTGACAAACCCTCAGCCAACATTATACTGAATGGTGAAAAACTAAAAATCTTCCCTCTAAGATCAGGAACAAAGCAAGACTGTCCACTATCGCCACTGTTATTCAATACAACATTGGAGGTCCTAGCGAGTGCAATCAGACAAGAAAAAGATATAAAAGGCATCTAAATAGGAAACGAAGAAGTCAAACTGTCACTATTTGTGGATGACATGATTCTCTATATAGAAAACCCTAAAGACTCCACAAGAACACTACTAGAAACAATAAGCAAATACAGTAAAGTTTCTAGATACAAAATCGATGTTCAAAAATCCATAGCATTCCTTTACTCTAATACGAAGTGTCAGAAGAAGAAGTGGTAAAAATAATTTTTTTTATTAATTGCCACAAAATAATAAAATACCTAGGAATCAATCTAATGTAACATGTGAAGGACCTATATAATGAAATCTATAAGACCCTATTAAAAGAAA
>NW_011889025.1:2786014-2807993 GCF_000151845.1 Pteropus vampyrus | reverse complement strand
TAATTGCCACAAAATAATAAAATACCTAGGAATCAATCTAATGTAACATGTGAAGGACCTATATAATGAAATCTATAAGACCCTATTAAAAGAAATCGAAAGAGATGTAAAGATATGGAAAGATATTCCATGATCTTGGATTGGAAGAATTAACATAGTTAAAATGACCTTATTACCTAAAGCATTATACAGATTTAATGTAATTCCCATCACATCTCATCAGCACTTTTTAAAGAAATAGAACAAAAAATCATCAGATTTGTATGGAACCACAAAAGACCCTTAATTGCCAAAGCCATCCTGAGAAAAAAGAACAAGGCTGGAGGCATCACTCTGCCAGACTTCAAATTATACTAAATAGTGACAGTAAGCGAAACGGCATGGTATTGGCAGAAAAACAGACACACAGACCAGTGCAATAAAATTGAGAATCCATAAGTAAACTCATGTGAACATGGGCAAATAATTTTCGTCAATAAAGCCAAAAAGATACAGTAGAGAAAGGAAAGCCTCTTCAATAAATGGTGCTGAGAAAACGGGAAAGCCATCTGCTAAAGAATAAAACTAGACTGCTGTCTATCACCACACACCAAAATTAACTCAAAATGGATTAAGGACCTGAATATAAGGCCTGAAACAATAAAATGCATAGAAGAAAACATAAGAACTAAAAACACAAGGACCTTGGACTTAAAGAGGATTTTATGAATTTGACCTCAAAAGCAAGGGAAGTAAAAGCTAAAATAAATGAATGGGCGGGACTACATCAAACTAAAAAGCTTCTGCATAGCAAAAGATAGCTTCAATTAGGTAAAGAGACCAACATCTGAATGGGAAAATATATTTGCAAGCAATGTTTCCGATAAGGGCCTAATATCCAAAATATACAAAGAACTCATACGGCTCAGTAACAACAACAAAAAAACAAATGATCCAATCAAAAAATGGGCAGAGGACTTGAACAGACACTTCTCCCTAGAGGGCATACAAATGGCCAAAAAATATATGAAAAGATGCTCAACATCGCTAGCTATTAGGGAAATGCAAATCAAAACCACAATGAGATACCATCTCACACCTGATAGAATAGCTCTAATCAACAGGACAATTAATAACAAATGTTGGAGAGGATGTGGGGAAAAAAGGAAGCCTCATACACTGCTGGTGGGACTGCAAATTGGTACAGCCACTATGGAAGACAGTATAGAGGTTCTTCAAAAACTAAGAATTTATCTACCATATGATCCAGCAATCTCTCTACTGGGTATTTACCCCAAAGTCTTGAGAACATATATCCGAAAAGATATTTGCACACCAATGTTCAGAGCAGCATTATTCATGGTGGCCAAGACATGTAAACAACTGAAGTATCTTACAACAGACGATTCAAAAAATAATATATACAATAGAATATTACTCAGCTATAAGAAGAGATGAAATATTGCCATTTGTGACAACATGTATTGACCTTGAGATAATCATGCTATGTGAAATAAGCCAGACAGGAAACTGGGAAATCATATGATATCACTTATATGTGGGATATAAATCTAAAAGCAACAAACAAATATTATAAACAAAAGAGACTCATTGACATGGCAATAGACTAGTGGTTTTCAGAGGGTATGGGGTGGAGGGAGGGAGGAGGTAGATGGGGTAAAAGAGGTCAAATATGTGGTGACAGAAAGAAATCTAACTATGGGTGGTGAACGTACAATGCAAAATATATATTACTTACTGTTGAATTGTACTCTTGAAACTTATTAGATTTCGTTAACCAATGTTACCATAATAAATTTTAAAAAAAAAAGAGATAATAAGGTAGCAGAAAACACCCAATCAGAACAGCAGCAAGGAAAAAGAATCCAAAAATATAAGGATTGGTAAAGTGGCCTCTGGGACAACATCAAGCATACCAACATTCCATCATAGGAATATCAAAAAAAGACAGAGAACAACGAATTGAAAACATATTTCAAGAAAAAATGACGGAAAACTTCCCTAACCTAGTGAAGGAAACAGATGTACAAGCCCAGGAAGCACAGAGTCCCAAACAACATGAACCCAAAGAAGCCCACCCCAGGATACATCATTAAAATGCTAAATGTTAAAGACAAAGAGAGAATCTTAAAAGCAACAAGAGAAAAATCAATTAGTTACCTACTAGGGAGCACCCATAAGACTGTCAGCTGACTTCTCAACCAAAACTTTGCAGGCCAGAAGGGATTGGCACAAAATATTCAAAGTGATGAAAAGCAGACCTACAACCATGATTACTCTACCCAGCAAAGCTATCATTTAGAATCAAAGGACAGAGAAAGAGTTTCTCAGACAAGAAAAAGCTAAAGGAGTTCATCACCACCAAGCCAGTATCACAAGCAATGTCGGAGGCACTTCTTTAAGAAGCAGGAAAAAAAAGATAAAGAAATATGAATAATAAAATGGCAATAACTACATATCTATCAACAATTACTTTAATTATAAATGAATTCAATGCTCAAATCAAAAGATGTAGGGTGGCTCAATGGATACAAAAACAAGACCATAATTATCCTGCCTACAAGAGACTCACTTTGGATCGAAAGACATACAGAGACTGAGTAAAAGAATGGAAAAAGATGTTTCATGAAAATGAAACCAACAACAACAACAATAACAAAAGGTGGAATAGCAGTACTTATACCATACAAAACAGACTTTAAAACAAAGCCTATATATATATAACAAAAGACAAAAAAGGACCGAGTTATCTCACTTTTGGGAATGTATCCAAAGAAACCTAAAACACTACTTTGAAGAGACATGTTAATCCATATGTTCACTGCAGCATTCTTTACAATAGTCAAGCTATGGAAGCTACCTGGGTGTCCATCAATGGATGAATAGACAAATAAGAGGTGGTACATATATACAATGGAATATTACTATGCCATAAAAAAATAAAATCTTGTCATTTCCAACAACATGAATAGACCTAAAGCATACTGTGATGAAAGGAATAAGTCATACAGAAAGACAAATACCATATGATTTCACTTACATGTTGAACTTAAAGAATAAAATAAACAAATAAAACAGAAACAAACTCATAGAAACAGAATATTTTGATAGTTCCCAGAAGGAAGGGAAGTTGGGGGTGAGTGGAAGAGAGGAAGGGATTAAGAAGTGCAAATTGGAATAACTAAATAGTTATGGGGATGTAAAGTACAGCATAAGGAATGTACTCGATAATATTGTAATAATTATGTATGGTGTCAGATGGGTACTAGATTTATCGGAGTGATCACTTTGTAACTAATATAAATGTCTAATCACTATGTTATACAGCTGAAACTAATATAATATTATATGCCAGCTGTAATTAAAAAATAAAAAATATTTTTAAAATGAGATATATAAATAAATAAATAAAAGTCACAGAGATGAGATGTACAGCATATGGAAAATAATCAATATTTTCGTAATAACTTTGTATGGTGACAGATGGTTACTAGACTACTGTGGTGACTACATCATAAGGAATATAAATGTCTAATCACTATGTTGTATACCTGAAACTAATATTGAATGTCGACTATACTTTATTAAAAAGTGTGTTAAGGATACAAGTTCTTAGTAATTTGACATCTCAAATTGCTTGCTTGCTTGTTTGTTTCATAGTTTGTTTTCTTTCACTCTTTCTCCTCTGCTTACCTAGAACATTCATGTCCCTATGCCCTGAGTTCTCCTGTGTCAATTCTGCAACCTTAAATTGAACTGACAAGAGAAGTGAGTAGGGACTTAGGGTCCCCAAGACTGCAGAGTCTACATTAGTTTTTGGTGATCTGATTCTCTTTAGTTTAAGTAGATTATTCTGTCTTTACATTCTGATGAGCTTGTATATGTCCTACATAAATTCCTTTCATTGGTTTCGTTCATATCTCCCTTTACCAGATTGTTCTTCCTGCTATAGCTCAGTCTGTAGTTTTACATTAAAACCTATATTTCCAGTGCATGGCTGATCAGTGTAGCTATATACCTTTGGCTGTGTATTTTCTTGGACATGTATACACATCTAATTTCTAGCTACTAGTCCTGCAAATTAGGCCGGTTCTCTCTCCAGCCTCAGTGAAGTTTCTACTGGTGGAGAGTATTAGGAAGCAGCCATCCATCTCACTCCTTTAGGATAATGCCAAATATATTATTGCTCTGTTTCCAACAGTTCAGACCAGAATGAGGTCCAGCTGATTGTACTCCTTAGACCTTTATTGAAGTAAAGCAGATCATCATTCAGATAGTTTGTGATTTTCACATGGAACTTTTTGGTCTCCATAGGGTCTAGTTCAAACCACTCAGTTATAAACTATCTCCACTTAGCATAAATCCTGTCAGAACCAAACTTTTTTTGGTCAAAAAAAATCCTGACAGTAGAAATAGGGTTTGCCCTATAATTATGGTCAAAAACATGATGACCAGAAGGCATAATTTTGGTTAGAGGCAACTTTCCATATGAAATATGGGAGAATGGGTACTAGAGGCAGAGAAGTTTGTTTTATAACTCAAAGTATCTCTGCTTTTTAAAAAATTTATTTATTTTAATTAGTTTCAAATATACAGTACATTGGTTACACATTTACTGAGAGGAAAAAGCAGTCTAATGGGAAGGAATAATTAAAATAGATCATGCAAGGAATTTGCCATTAATGTAGAGCTGAATCAGCTCATCAGAAGGGAAACACAGAAGAAAAGTTATGTGTTAAATTTTACTCTCAAGAAAATGTCTCTGGAGGGAAGCTGTGGACTTGAAGAAATATTTAAATAAACCTTACTTTACCTTAAAAAAATAAAAATAAATAAATTTTACTAAAAAGCACAATCACATTTTTCAAAGGAAGCAGTAACCCAAGATAGTCCCCATAGCCCAAGGGTGATAGGAACACACTCACACAATACCTATTTAACTTCTGGCTTCCCCTTCACTCAGTTTTTTCTCAGCTTCTCTACCTTCTTCTACAACTCTTTTATGCCTCCTCTTGATCTATATACCTCCATTTCTTTACCTATGTGGTTTGTTCTATTTCACTTTTTCTCTTGTCTCCATCTTCCACTATCCCCTCCCGTCATCTTTTCTTCTATCTATCTCTAAACTGGGAAAAATTTAGAAATAAATTATATTCTATTTATCAAATTAATATTTTATTTATAGAGTCTCACATTACACAATTTAAATATAAAAGGCAGAGGTAGAACATTTCATATTTTGCTATCTTATGAAGACAAATGTAGTTACTTATTACTTATACAATCCTTGATTTATTTTGTCTATTATTTGGTCAGTTTTGATGGGGAAAAAAAATTCCTGACCTAGTCTTAACCAATGTGGACAACTGTGTTAGCTATTCCACAATTCCTATATTTAAAGCAACCTCAAACCTAGGAGCTGGGGTGAGGGGAGGGCAGAGAAGATGTTGAGAAACTCCTAAGTACTGCAGTACTAAGAAAGAGTATACCACCAGCTTATTCCAGTTATAATTTCCGAAGCAATCAATCACTGACACCTCAGTTTGCCTAAAGGGGTATTTTGTATAGTTTATGCCTAGCTCCAAATCACCTTAAGGGCCTTTTTATTAGCTGTTCCCTCTGCCTGGGATCCCTTTTCCCTCAGAAAAAAAAAATGGCTTCTTGTCGTTTTAGTCTCAGCTTAAATATCATCTCTTCAGATTTTTGACCCTCCATTCTGGAAAAGCCCCCGAATCATCCCTGTCTCATTATGCATACAGTGCATTTTTGGATCATGGCACCTATAATTACTTTGTTATTTTCTTGTTTATTTATTTTTCTGTCTCCCATCCCACCCCCATAAACATATAGACTAAAATGTGCCATGAGATTGGGAAGCTTGTCTATTTTGCTTTCTGCTGTAGCTCCAGAAGCACAAAATAGAGGCTGCCACATAGTAGGTAATCGGTGTTGCTGAATAAAGAAAGGGAAAGAGAAAAGGAGGAACAACTTTTACCTCTTTTACTCAGTAAATATTATCAGGTTTCAACTATGCATGAGATAGCAAGAGGTACGAAGATAAACCAATTCATCAAAACACATGGTTAATAAAATGAGCAGGTAATTCATAGATTGAGAGAAAATATTTACAAAACATATATCTAACTATGGGCAGTGAACACACAATGTGATGTGAGATAGATATATATATAGATAGATAGATATAGATAGATAGATAGATATAGATAGATATATAGATATAGATATATAGATATCTATCTATAGATAGATATAGATAGATAATATAGATAGATAACCTGATAATATAGATAGATCTATCTATCTATCTATCTCTATCTATCTCTATCTATCTATATCTAGATAGATAGATAGAGATAGATAGAGATAGATAGATAGATAGATAGATAGATAGATAGATAGATAGATATAGATAGATAGATAGATCTATCTATATCTATCTATCTATCTATCTATCTATCTATCTATCTATCTATCTATCTATACCTACTATTAAATTGTACACCCGAAACTTACTGGATTTTATTAACCAATGTCACCATAATAAAAATTAATTTTAAAAAAACGTATATCTAACAAAGAAGTTGTAACCAGAATGTATTAAGAATCCCTACAACTCAAAAATTAAAAGACAAACCAATTTTTAAAATGGCCAAATGATTTGGACAAACACTTCACAAAGGAAGAAAAATAAATACAGGCATACCTTATTTTATTGTGCTTCATAGATAGTGTGTTTTTTAACAAACTGAAGATTTGTTAAAACCCTGAATCATGCAAGTATATCGATGCCATTTTCCTAACAGCATTTGTACACTTTGTGTCTCTGTATCACATTTTGGTAATTCTCATATTTCAAACTTTTTCATTATTATTATATTTATTATAATAATCTGTGATCAGTGATGTTTGAGAAATTGTTCATGAAAGGAAATCAATGTGGCAAACTTTTAACTAATGCAGCAAATGTCGCTGTTGTCTTTAAGAAATTGCCACAGCCATCCCAACCTTCAGCAACCATAACCCTGATCAGTCAGTGGCCACCAACATCAAGGCAAGACCTTTCACCAACTAAAAAGTTATGACTCACTGAAGGTTCAGATGATGGTTAGCATTTTTTAGCGATAAAGCATTTTTTAATTAAGGCATGTACATTGCTTTTTAGACATAATGCTATTGCACACTTAACAGGCTACGGTATAGTGTAACAAATTTAAATGCACTGAGAAACCCCCCCCAAAATGTGTGACTCACTTTATTGCAATATTTGCTTTATTGCAGCAGTCTGGAACCAAACCTACAATATCTCCAAGGTATGCCTGTAGCTAATAAGCACATGAAAACGTATTCAGCATCATTAATCATCATGGAAATGGAAACGAACATAACAATAAGATACAACACAATCACTAGGCTGGCTAAAATTAAAGACTGACAACACCAAATGCTGGCAAAGATGTAAAACAACCAAAATTCTCACATATTACTGGTGGGAGTGTAAAATGGTACAGCCTCTTTGAAAACATCTGGCAGCTTATTCTAACACTAAGCAAGCACCTATGTAGTCCCAGCAATTCCACTCCAAGATATTTACCCAATGAATGGACGTTCACAAAAAGACTTTTACAAAGATGGCCATAGCAGCCTTATGCATAATATCCTCCCCCCAAAAAAGTAGAAAGAGCCCAAGTATCAATAGATAGGAGAATGGATAAACAAACTAGTATATGCATACAGTGCAATACTAATATGCAATAAAAAGAAACTCACTACTGATAGGAACATGGATAGATCAAAAACATTACACTTAATGAAAGAAACTAGACACAAAAGAATACATACTGTATGATTCCATTCATATGCAATTTTAGAAAATGCAAAAAACAGGATAGTGGTTTAAATCTAGGGGAGTGAGAATTCATTGGGAAGAGGCATAAAGAGAACTCTCTGGGGTGATGGTAATGATCAAAGTTTTGAGTTACACAGCAGTATGCATTTGTCAAAACTTAAGGACTAATAATCTTAAGATTTGTGCATCTCACTGTATGTAAATTTTACTCCCTCCAAAAAGGTAACCAAGCATAATCACCAGCCTCAAAAACTATATATCTGATGAGATGGCATGCCCATAATTATTCTAATAAATGCTCAATTTATAAAAGACCTATTATGTTTAAAGCACTGTGAAACCCACTTTTCTTATATTAATACATTTAATCTTCACAATAACACTATGAAGTTACAGATGGAAGAATTGAGGATCAGAGAAATTAAGTAATTTGCTCACAGTGAAATGGTAAATAAAGATACAGACCCGGAAATCAGCCCAAGCATGACTCCTGAAGTCCTATGCCAGAGGCCCAAATTCAGGTGCCTACAAGACCAAAATTTGCCTTATTTGCACCAGAGCTGACATCTCATTCTAAGCAGGAATAGAACTGAGAATGTTAATCTAATTTGCCATCCTTGGAAACTGGCTGAATTCCAAATTGACTGTGAGTCCTAAGGCAGAAGAAGAGAGAGAGAGCCTGATCAATCCTCTCAGGGATCCACCTCATTTGTTACGGAAATGCTGTATCCATTTTATCTGCCCTTCCACTGAAGTGGCCCGAACACTCATAACTACTCACCCGTGACAGAGCCGAGATGGATGAGAGGGCCAAGGCTCTGCTTATTAAACAATTTCAGGACTTTCGCTTTCAAACGTGATGTGAACACTCTCGTCACAACTAAAAAACAACAGGATAAAACTGATAGGTTAAAAATATCAGCAATCTGTGGAAACAAAGTCAAGACGTACTAAAATTTCACAGAACAAAGAGCCCTTCCTAAGCGATCTGGTAATCATGAGAAGTTGACTAACTCTGGGCACAAGTCAAAAATTCAAAATAAACTGTCCCAAGGCGAAAGGACTCTACCAAGGAAAAGGAGAAATCTGCATAAAGTTTGAGGTTAGCACAATGGATTGGAAATTTGAGAAGCCTCAAAATCAGGGAAAGTTTTCCGTACCTTAAGTTAGCGGGATTCCAAGGGCGGCGCCTACGCGTGAAAGGCCGAATGAAATCTCCCACAGTCTCGCGATACTTCGGAGATAAAGTCTCACTAGTGGGAGCGGAACTGTCGCAAACACACTGCTGTTCTCTCCTTCAAAATGTTACCTCAATGTTGACATTGGAAGGGCCAGGGGCAGCTAATGAGTTAATAGGCTCAAAACCATCCCCAAAGGGCACTTTGGACAAAGTGATTCTAAAACGCATAAAAATATATAAAGGGTTTAATATAGCTAATACTTCTTTTTTTATAATGTAGAATTATCTATTGACCTATAAAGTTACCCATAACATGTTAATTTTTTAAAAGATCTCAAATTATAGAATAGTAAATACAGCATTATCTCATTTTTATAAAAAGAATAGCTACATATACACTGATCAAATTGTTAACAGTGGTAGGATTATGATTTTCTTTGCAACTCTCCATATTATCTGAATTAAAAAAAATAATAACATTCATTTGATCCATTATTTTCTAATTTAAACATTTCCAATATGAAAACAATCAAGTGAATATTAAAATAATTTCTTTTTTTAGCTAATACATCTTGAAAAGGAACAAAATTGGAGGGCATATACTATCATATATCAAGGCTAGCTATACAGCTACAGTAATTATGACATGGCACTAGCACAATGACAAGCAAATAAATCAATGGAACCATGACACCTCATACCAGGTAACAAAGTAATAATAAGTTGAAATGAATCACAGATCTAAATATGACAGGTAAAATCATAAATCTTCTAACTCAAACCATAGGTGAATATCTTCGTGACATTCAGTAGGCAAAGATTTCTTATTTGATAAAAAAGCATTAACCTTAAAAGAAGATGGATAAATTGGATTTCATTAAAATTAAGAACTTCCATTTATCAAAAGGTACCTTAAGAGAGTGAAAAGTTTCACAGATTGGGAGAAAATATTCATGATTCATATATCTAACAAAGGACTTGTATCCAGTATATACATATATTTTTAAACTCCTTTAAATTAGTAAGAAAAAGACAGACTATGCAATTTTTTAAAGTAGAAAATAAAATTGAATACCATTTCACAGAAGAGAACATCCAAATGGCCTACCAGCATATGAATAGGCTTTCATTATTATTACTCATGAGAAAAATGCAAGTTAAAACTACAGTGGGACACACAAAACTCCACCAGAATAGTTAAAATTGAAAAAAAAAATGATGATACGAAGCACTGAGAAGAACACAGAGCAACTGGAACTCTCATACATAGTTGGTGAAAGTGTTAACTGATACAACTACTTTGGAAAACTGTTTGGCAGTGTCTACTAAAACTAAATATATCTCTGATGCATGACCCTGCAATTCTACTCCAAGTGTATAACCTAAATAAAGGAGTACAAATGTCCACAAAAATACATATACAAGAACATTGAAAGAAACCAGATGCATAAAAGTGAATATTATATAATTACATTTACATGAGATTTAAAAACAGGCAAATGAATCTATAGAACAGAAGTAAATGTGGTTACTTCTTGGAGGTTATTGACGAGGAAAAGATATGCGGAAGACTTCTGGGGCGCTCAAAATGTTCTATGTCTTCATATGATTACACATGTTTTAAAAACTCATTCAACTGTACTCTTAATTTGTACGCTTCACCATATGTATGTTATATCTAAAAAAAAACTATTTTTAATTTTGGGTCACCTTCCTATAAAATCAGTAATGACAGCAAGACAGTGATGAGGGTCTTTCCAGGGTTGGGCAAGCCAGTCATCATAGCCAGTGAACATGGAATGAAGCCTTAAGGTATAGAGAAGTGTCCCTCTGGCCCCTGTGGCTCTCTACTTCTTGGCAGTGCTAAGTAAAGCATGAGGCCCTTATAGTTAGATGGAGTTGTAAATTGACACAAGATGAGATAACCCACATCTTATAAATAGCTCAGGAAAACAGCTGGAGCAGAGGCCATGCTATCCATCTGATAGCTAAGATCTTGAACCAAATAGATTTTTATTTATCTTACTCTTATGACATTTTTGCCAGCATAACTAATCAAAAGCCATCATTTTTCTTTTAGCTGATAGTCCTACCCTGCTATTTTGTGATGCCCATAACAGGCAAACTGGCAGTAAATGTCTAACAATAGGACAGAAAAGGAGCAAAGGAATCCAAATCCTCTAAGTCTATGTTTATTGTCGATAAGCTTCTCTGCATCAAGCAAGGTAAATTAGTTGATATCTAAAAGAAACAGAGGCAGTTATGTGGGGGAATTTTAAATGTGCCTTCGGCTAGTATAGATGCAATTTTCCTGTTTACAGAGTTTTGGGTTTTTTTTTTTCATAATGTACCCTTCTTTAGTGCTGCAGTGCCACTTGTGTATATGCACTCAATACAGATTTTTAAAAACATCCCCAGACATTATTTCTCATTGCCCTCTCCACTCCTGAGGAAAACATAAAGAACTGCTTGTCCCCAAAGGCAAATTTTACATAGCAGGAGCTCTCTGGGGCACTACAATGTACAAAGCAATGGGATTTACCCTTTAAACTTCTTTTTTAGGCTGCAAACCTTCATCCAGGAAAAAAAAAAAAACGAAAAAAACAAAAACCTTTGTGCAATAAGGCATTTGCCTGTTAAAATATCCAACATTTGAAATACCCATGAACCATTTTTTATTGATCAAAAAAGAAATGAAAGAACTGTGTGACTGAAGAGCTAAACATGGCCCCTTCTTGAAAATATATGAAAAATTCAAAACAGAAACTGAAAAAAGGGAGAGTAGGTAATGTCCTTATGGTCAATTTAAACCAAATTCTACTAAATTTCTTTCCTCCTCCTCCATATTTGTTCACTGATGCAGAGAGAATCACAGATTCTTGCTTACCTTTCAGGAAAAAACAACTTAGTCACTGGAGAAAAACAACTATTTTTGAAAATACATCTCTTGGTTATTTTCGTAGACAAATAGTTTTCTCAGAACATTATCTAAACATGAGGACACCACCCCATCTTGACTTAGTAGGACCCTGCACAGGTTTGTCCCTGAATCTTGGCTATTGTGAGAAGCCCACAGACACCCAGAGAGCCTGAAAAAAAAACTGTAATACTTCCAGAAAGATTCTTGGATTTTAAATATTACCAATGCCGAAGACAGAATCTAAAATAAGGGAAATAAAAACAGAACTTGGAGGTAACAGGAAAGGGATTCTATTCCAAAGTCTTTCCTCAGGGAAATTGTTTTTATTTATTTACTTTTTTTAGGAGAGACAGTAAAATTATGCTAGTGGTTGTGAGGATAGGAGCTGTGTCAAACAGATCTATATTTGAATTTCAAGTTTTCTGTTTACTAACTGGAAGTTTGCTAAACCACTGTTTACCTAAGTTTCCTCATCTGTAAAATGAAAATAATAACAGTTTTAAGAACTACATGAGTTAATATATGCAACAGGTTTAGAATGGTTCCTGGTGTGTAGTAAGCTCTTAATAAATGCTAGCTAACTAATTTTTCTGGCGAAATCCCAGAATCCAGGGACCAGGGGTTAGTGCATCCTGTGTACTAACTAGTGACCTCTGGAAGGTAGGAAGGGAGATAGCTGCAGACGTTACAAAAACTGCAAGTACCAGAGATACAATTCCTCTCATAGTTAGAACCAACATGACTTTGAACTTAGATAAAGATGTGAGGGATTGGGACTGTCTTGTGGCTCTAATTTACACATAACCCTTTCAGGTAGGGAATCCTTGAGGGTTAGTGGATCTTCCTAACCTAACTTCCTCTCACCTTTGAAGCACTTACACACTCTGGCTCTGAGCTCTGGCAGGAGAAAGCTGATTACACTTCGGACTGTTCATTGGCTTTTCTCCAAAACATTGCCAGCTACATGGAGAAGGTCCTCCACTTAGTATTATGACAATGAATCTTTCAAAGCATTAACTGGATGTACCTTAAAAACATCTACTTGAAAAGTAATTGGCAAAGTCATTGAAGCAAGATAATGAAGGCTATTACCCTGTGTCTAGTATGCTTCTCAGAATAATTTGGGTAAGAAAGGAAGTATCATACAAATATCTTTGTATACTTTTTATCCCTTAACATCCTAGTCTGGATTTAGTCCTGAGATTTAAGACTACCTCTCAGAAATTTGAGCAAGACTAAGCATCAGTTATGGCCTCCTCTCTGTTGTTGTGGCAAATGCCAGCTTGTCAGAAGAGACCCTATTCATTTATTTTACCACCTAGAAAGATCTGAAGTCGTATAGTTCCTCCTGCCTACAAATTTGCTTACTGCTAATCCACCAAAAGAAGAGTGCTTCTGTTTTTAATGATCTCAAAATAAAATTCCATAACCTCTCTTGGTAGCTCCAGTGTTTTGTAGTTTCCTTCTTCTGCTAATTATGTCCTCAAGTACTTTTACATACATTAACTTTTTTAAACCTTATAACAATCCTGTGTAGCAAAGATTGTTCCTATTTTACAACTGAGGAAGTGAACCCACAAAAAGGGTAAGTGACTTGGCGAGATTACACACCTGGTTAGTAGCAGAGCAAGAGTAAGAATCTGATTCTTTCATCTCTCAGCCCTCTAAGCTGTCCTTTACACTGTGGTCTGCCTAGTTATGCTATGGGGAGCTCCAAATCACCAGCAGAATAGGGAGTAGTGTTGAGATATCAACAAGAACACAATATAGCCGTAGTAGATGGCTTACCAAGAAGATCCTAGTGTACAAGTCCCCTTGAGGATAACCACTTCATTGTCCTCATCCCTACTACATACTATTGTTCCCAAAGTGTACCTGCAGTTACAATTCTGTAGTAAAAAGGAAAGACAACAAAAACCTAAATAAACATTAAAATCACCTTAAAACCATACACTGATCTAGGAAAATAAAAAATGAGACAAGAGTACTTGGTCTTCTGTTTTCTAACTTCTCGCTTTCTGACCTCTGGGATAGATACAATCAGAATGAATGGGAGAAAGTGAGGCAGAAAAAAATCTTTCTTAATATCTTAAAAAGAAAAAATCTTTGCCCTTGAGCATGAATTTATTATTCCCTTTCCCTCTGAAGATTTAATTCCTCTACCTTTCAGGGTTCATAAAGGGGCCAAAGGTTAGCATTTTAAACATGGTTAAAGAGCAGATCCCACTGCCTATTTGCTTGGCATTCAGAAAACACACTAGGGCCACACAGCCCTCCCAATACCAGACCAGCATGCTGCTCAAGTGAAAAGCTAGATAGAGTTGTCCTTATAGAATTCCTTAAGGGTTTCTTTTTTAATATTAGCTAGAGTCAGGGGAATCTAAAGGCAGGTTCACTCAACAAGAACAAAATATCTCTCTTACCTCTTGTTATCAGGTTATGTATTTATGTTCTAAAATACACTCTTAATTAAATATAATAGCCACTCTACCTAACTACCCTTGTCAAAGTCACCAGTGACTTCCATTCTCCTAAGTCCAATAGTCAATTCCCAGTCTTCATCTTACTTGCCCTATAAGCAGCATTTGACATGGTCGATCACTCCCCAAGAACTCTTCTAATTCATTTATAATCATTTTCTTGGTGATCTCATACAGGCTATACATAACACCTATATGCAGGTGACTCTCAAATTTACTTAGCTAGCTCAGACCTTTCTCTCATACTTGTGTATCTAATTGCCTTCACATTGATTTCTAATATCTAAAACTTAACATATCCAAAACTGGATCCTTGGTCTTCTCTCAAAAACCTACTCCACCTATGGCCTTCTCCATCTCAGTAGATGACAATTCTATCCTTCTAACTACTCAAGCTGAAAAATCTTGAGTTTATCTTTGATCTTTTCCTTTTTCCCACAATCCACAGCCAATTCACCAGCGTATTCTGTTAGCTCTGCCTTCAAAATATATCCAAAATCTACTGACAAGTTGTCATTGTGAACCCCTATCATTCACCTCTCAACTTGATTATTTCAACAGCCTCCTTAACAGGATTCCCTTTGCCTCACTCCAGTCTCTTTTCAACACAACAGCCAGAGTGATCCTCTTAAAATGTAGGTCAGATCATGTCCCTCTTCCTCTAATGGCTCTGCATTTCCTTCAGAGTAAAACCCAGATCCTTATAATGATTTACATGGCCCTCCATAATATAATCTGCAACTTTACCTTCTACTTCTCTCCCCTCCCTTCTATTCCAGCCACTCTGGCCCCTTTTCCATTTGCTAAACTTACCTAGCACACTTCCTCTGTAGGTGCTTTGCACTGGCTATTCCTCCTGCCTAGAGTCTTTTTTACTTAGATATCTGAATGGTGAAATTTCTCACCCCCTTCACACCCTTTGTTTACATCTCACCTTCTCAATGAGAGCTATACTTACCACCCTTTAAATAATTGAACCTCACTCCTTCCCAACCTGGCCTTCCTCTCTTTCTTATTGTTCTTCTTTTTAAATTTTCTTAGAATGATATGGACGTCTAACCAATGTACTGTATACTTGAAACTAAATAAATAAATTTAAATTTTTTTTCATAGAACTTATCACCTGCTATACATATTGTATAGTTTACTTATTTATTATGATTATTATTTATTTTATGGCTCCCTTCTCTAGAAAGTAAGCTCCATGAAGGCGACAATCTCTGTTTTGTTCAAATGTAAGAACAGTGTCTGGCATGTAGTGGGTACTCAATAAACATTTGTTGATCAAATAATAGGACTGATAAGTCCTTATATTTTTTATAGTGCTGTATAATTTTTCTAGTGTTTTCATATCACATCTCATTTGATCTTCACAATTACCAATTATCCATAACATAGTTAGGGCAATACAGAGTTTATTATCTCTATTTGACATTTAGGAAAATCGACATCCAAAGAAACAAAACAATCTACCCAAAGTCATACAGCTGGAATGTGGTAAAACCAGTAAACCCCTAGTTCTGTGCTCTCTCCATAGCCTCCAACATTATACTGTCCCCAATCCTTAAGGAAGGTTCTTCCAGATTTTTTTTAGAAGAGAGACATATCCTGCTTATGCCATTAACCCAGTGCCCTGAAGCTGAATGTGTTTCACCAGCTCATAGAAATACACACACATGAAGTCTTCTAAAGATCTGAGTTTATGTTGGGAAATAACCATGCAAATGTCAGAGAAAATGATGCCATTCCCAAATGCTTCTCTCTCCAAGAAAGCAAGCAACATTTGAATATACCAGCTGCTTGGTAGAATAAATCATTTGACTCTTCCTAACCAGCTCTGCCTTCCTCTTGCATTACACATTAAACCAAATAGTTCTCCAAAGCAATTTAACAGAATAAAGGGGGCAATTACAGTCCAAAAAGGCATCTGCTATCTAAAGTGCATCCTGGTGGCCTACTGTGCCACCATCTAAGCCACTGACCGCCCATGTTGAAAGCTCTCCCCTACTGCCACTACCACACAAGAACAGTGGAGACTGTCCCCTTAAATGTACCACAGAAGAATAAGCTGGTGTTCATTTGGCAGGGAGAAATACGATACTTCATGCTTGGCATCCTGCTACCATTGGCTTCCAATCCAGAAGCTGCTACATTCTGCAGGGGTGGCAACTATTTTCTCCTTGGGATAACATAGTGGAAGATACAGCTATATTTATGTACAGGTGTTTTAACAGAGATGCTTGTCACCCCTGCTAAGCTCACAGGAGGCGAAAGAAGTGGCACAGGCAGGAAAAGTCAAGCCAAGTCTTCAGTGCCTTCTGGCAGCTGAATCCATAGTACCAGAGAAGGTAGCCTGATCTTCTCTGCTCCTCAGAATGGTCTTCCTTATAATAAGGAGGTATGTATCCAGTAACCCAAGAATTACTAAGTAGACTAGATTTGTCTTTGGTGCCCTTGTCCTTGGATCACAGCAAATCAAGTGGCTGAGGCTCAACTCTACTACTAAGTCAACTCTACTGCCAGTCTCAACAAATAACCACTAATGAAACAGCAAGAATCAGTTCAATAAATAAGCCTCAGGTTGAAAACAGAAGTGTCAGCACAAGTAGTCTATCAAATGCTTGGTGGACTTCAGATAACACATGGACACAAACATCACTGAAACATGAAGACATATACAACAGATTCAGCCACACAGACATGTCCTAAAGTTTTCGACACTGAGGAAGTAGAGAAAATGGAGGAAAGAAATTATTTTTAAGGGGAAAAATATGGAGTTTGGGTGCAGAGAAACCTGGGTTGAAGCCTGAAAGTTTTCTCAACTTGGGCAGGTCACTTGAGCAGGTTACTCACTTTCCTGATCTGAAAATAGAATGATGATAATACCTTCAGCAAGTATTATTCTTGTGATTTAGATAAGTTTTATTATGGGGAGATGCACTTTTATCTATTTTTTAATTTTTTTATTAAGTTTATTTGGGTAACATTAGTTAATACAATTATATAATTTTCAGGAGTACATTACAATTTGACATAATATATCCTATTGTGTGATTATCACCCAAAGTCCAGTTTCCTTCAGTTACCATATATTTGATCCCCTTTACCCATTTTACCCTCCTCCTATCCCCCTATATTTGACCCCATTTACCCCATCTAACTCTCCCCTCCTTCCCACCCCTTACCCTATGGTAACCACTAGTCCATTGTCCATGTCTCTGAGTCTCTGTTTGCCCTGTTCATTTGTTGCTTTTAGGTTGATATTCCACAAATAAGTGATAACATGTGATTTTCTACTTTTTCTGTCTGGCTTATTTCACTTAGCATGATTTTCTCGAGGTCCATCCGTTATGTCACAAATGGCAATATTTAATCCCTTTTTTTGGCTGAGAACTATTCCATTGGATATATGTACCACAGCTTCTTTTTTTTAAATGCCAGTTTATTTATTATTTTTTTCATACCATATATACATAATATTTTTAACATTTATTTTTTTTATTTTTCCCCTCACCCCTTACCCTTCTCTTCTGTTAACCACTAGTCCATTGTCCATGTCCATGAGTCTCTGTTTGTTTGTCCTGTTCATTTGTTGCTTTTAGGTTTATATCTCACATATAAGTGATATCATGTGATTTTCAGCCTTTTCTGTCTGGCTTATTTTGCTCAACATGATTATCTCGAGGTCCATCCATGTTGTTGCAAATGGAAGTATTTCATCTCTTCTTCTGGCTGAGGAATATTCCATTGTATATATGTACCACATCTTCTTTAGCCAATCATCTATCGTAGGACACTTCGGTTGCTTCCATGTCCTGGGCACTGTGAATAATGCGACTATGAACATCGGTGTGCAAATATCTTTTCGAATACGAGTTTTCCAGTCTTTGGGGTAAATACCCAGAAGAGGGATTGCTGGATCATATGGTAGATCAATTATTAGTTTTTTTAAGGAAAACCATAATGTTTGCAGTCTCACCAGCAGTGTATGAGGTTTCCTATTTCCCCACATCCTCTCCAACATTTGTTATTATTTGTCCTGTTGATTATAGCCATTCTAACAGGTGTGAGATGGTATCTCATTGTGGTTTTGATTTGCATTATCCTAATAGCTAACTATGTTGAACATCTTTTCATATATTTGTTTGTCATTTGTATGTCCTCTAGGGAGAAGTTTCCTTTCAGGTCCTCTGCCTATTTTTTGAATGGATTGTTTGATTTTTACTGTTATTGAGCTGTATGAATTCTTTGTATATTTTTGATATTAGGCCCTTATCGGAGGTGTTGCTTGCAAATATATTTTCCCATTTGGATAGTTGTCTCTTCACCTTGTTGATGGTTTCTTTTGCTGAGCAGAAGCATTTTAGTTTGATGTAGTCCCATTCCTTCATTTTAGATTTTACTTCCTTTGCCTTTGAGGTCAAATTCATAAAATCCTCTTTAAGCCCAAGGTCCTTGAGTTTAGTTCTCATGTTTTTTTCTATGCATTTTGTCTTTTCAGATCTTATATTCAGGTCTGTAATCCATTTTGAGTTAATTTTGGTATGTAGTGATGGACAACAGTCTAGTATCATTCTTTTGTGGGTGGCTTTCCAGTTTTCCCAGCACCACTTGTTGAAGAGGCTTTCCTTTCTCCACTGTATGTTTTTGGCTTTTCTGTCGAAAATTATTTGCCCATTAAATATGGGTTTGTTTCTGGACTCTCGATTCTGTTCCACTGGTCTGTGTGTCTGTTTTGTTGCCAATACCATGCCGTTTTGATTACTGTCACTTTGTAGTATAATTTGAAGTCTGGCAGAGTGATGCCTCCATCCTTGTTCTTTTTTCTCAGGATGGCTATGGCAGTTCAGGGTCTTTCATGCTTCTATACAAATCTGATGATTTTTTGTTCTATTTCTTTAAAAAATACCTATGAGATTTTGTTGGGGATTGCATTCAATCTGTATAATGCTTTAGGTAATATGGTCATTTTACCTATCTTGATTTTTCAAATCCAAGATTACGGAATATCTTTTCATTTCTTTGTATCTTCTTTAATTTCTTTTAATAGAGTCTTGTAGTTTTCATTACATAGGTCCTTCACATGTTTCGTTAAATTTATTCCTAGGTATTTTATTCTTTTTGTTGCAATTATAAAAGGAATTATTTTTTTCACTTCTTTTTCTGACAATTCATTATTAGAGTATAGGAAAGCTATGGATTTTTGAACGTTGATTTTATATCCAGAAACTACTGTATTTGCTTATTATTTCTAGTAGTGTTCTTGTGGGGTCTTTAGGGTTTTCTATATAGAGAATCATGTCATCTGCAAATAGTGACAGTTTCACTTCTTGGTTTTCTATTTCGTTGCCTTTTATATCTTTCTCTTGCCTGACCTCCAAAGTTATACTGAATAGCAGTGGTGATAATGGACAGCTTAGCCTTCTTCCTGATCTTAAAGGGAAGATTTTTAGTTTTTCAACATTAAGTATAATGTTGGCGGAGAGTTTGTCATACATGGCCTTTATTATGTTAAGGTATTTTCCTTCTATGCCGATTTTGTTATGTGTTTTGATCATAAATGGATGCTGTATCTAGTCGAAGGCTTTTTTCTGCATCTATTGATATGATCATATGATTCTTATTTTTAATTTGCTTACGTGGTATATCACATTAATCGATTTGTGTATGTTGAATCATCCCTGTGCCCCTGGGATGAAGCCCACTTGATCGTGTATAATCTTTTTAATATGTTGCTATATTCGGTTCACTAATATCTTACTTAAGATTTTTGCATTTGTGTTCATGAGAGATATTGGTGTGTAGTTTTCTGTTTTTGAGTTATCTTTACCAGGTTTTGGGATCACGGTGATATTGACCTTATATAATGATTTGAGAAGTAGTGCCTCCTCTTCGATTATTTGGAAGAGACTGAAGAGAATAGGTATTAAATCTTCTTTGAATGTTTGGTAGAATTCACTGGTGAAGCCATCTGGTCCTGAACTTTTACTTTTTGCTAGGTTTTTGATGATTGTTTCTATTTCTATACTGCTGATCAGTCTATTTAGATTTTCCAGTTCTTCTTAAGTCAGTCTAGGAAGGTTGTATTTTTCTAAGTACTGGTCCATTTCTACTAGGTTATTAAATTTGGTGTTATATACTTTTTTATAGTATTCTTGTATGATCCTTTGTATTTCTGTGATGTCAGTCGTTGTTTCCCCTCTTTCACCCCGATTTCATTTATTTGTGTCCTTTCTTTTTTTTTTTTTTTAGTGAGTCTAGCCAGGGGTTTGTCAATTTTATTTACTCTCTTAAAGTACCACCACTTTGTTGCATTTATTTTTTCTATTGTTTTTTTGTTTGTTTGTTTTGTTTTCAATTTTATTTATTTCTGCTCTAATTTTGATTATTTCTTTCCTTCTGCTGACTTTAGGCCTCATTTGGTCTTCCTTGTCTAGTTTTTTAAGATGAAGTGTTAGGTTGTTTATTTGGGCTCATTCTTGTTTTTGGAGATAGGTGTAATGATATGAACTTTCCTCTTATGACGGCTTTTGCCGTGTCCCAAAAGTTTTGATATGTTGTACTATCATTATCATTCGTTTCTAAGTATCTCTTGATCTCTCTTTTTATTTCTTCTCTGACCCAGTTATTCTTCAATAGCATGTTGTTTAATCTCCATGTATTTGTGGTACTTCCTGATTTCTTTTTGCAGTTGATCTTTAGTTTCAAAGCTTTATGAACAGAGAATATGGTTGGTATGATTTCAACCCTCTTATATTTGTTGAGGCTGTTTCTGTATCCCAGTATGTGGTCGATTCTTGAGAATGTTCCATGTACACTAGAGAAGAATGTATAAGCAACTGTTTTGGGATGGAAGGCTCTGTCAATTTCAATTATGTCCAGGTAGTCTATTGTGTTATTTAAGGATGATATTCTCGTATTGATTTTCCATTTGGATGATCTGTCTATATCCGACAGTAGGGTATTTAGGTCCCCTACTATGATACTGTTTTGGTCTGTTTCTCCCTTTAGTTTTGATAGTAATTACTTTATATATTTCGGGGCTCCCTGATTGGGAACATAGATATTAATAAGTGTGATGTGTTCTTGATGCATGTTTCCCTTTATCATTATGAAGTGTCCCTCAGTATCTTTCTTTACCATTTTTATTTTGAAGTCTATTTCGTCTGATATTAGTACCACTACTCCCGCTTTTCTCTGAATGCCATTTGCCTGAAATGTTATTTTCCACCCTTTCACTTTGAGTCTATATTTGTCTTAGAAGCTGAGATGTGTCTCCTGGAGGCGGCATATGGTTGGGTTTTGTTTTTTGATGCATTCTGCAACTCTGTGCCTTTTTATTGGTGAGTTCAATACATTTCTATTTAGGGTGATTATTGAAATATCAGGTCTTCTTATAACCATTTTATCTTTTGCTTTCTGGTAGCTCGGTGTTTCCATTGCTTCATTGCCTTTTGTTTCTGTTTTCTTTATTTTGGTTGGCTTTTGTAGGTTTCCCTCTGATTCTTGTTTTATGTTATATACTTCAGTTC
>NW_011889025.1:2767679-2785799 GCF_000151845.1 Pteropus vampyrus | reverse complement strand
TATATATATACAGTCATCCATTTTCTTCTGTATATGCTTCATCTCCTTTCCCCTTTGCAAATTTGGATCTTTGAATCCTCCCCTTTTTTGGTCATCGTTATCTCAATTTGTCCCTATATATGCTGAAGTTCATTACTATTTTTCTATAGCAATTCTCTTCTTATTATTTAAGCTTATAATGCCCTGTTCTTAGTAAGGGTTACACTCCTCTGCTTATATTTGCCTGATAGTCACTTTACTCCTAATTATGTATTTTGTTGTTGTTGTTGTTATTTTCTTTCAGGTGAGCTGACCCCTTTCAAAATTTCCTGTAGTGCAGGCCTCGTAGTGGAGAATTCCCTCAGTTTTTGTATCTCTGAAAACGTCTTAATTTCTCCTTCATATCTAAAGGAGAGCTTAGCTGGATACATTATTCTAGGCTGGTAGTTCCTTTCACTTAATAGTTTAAATATTTGATTCCATTCCTTTCTGTTTTGTAAGGTCTGCACTGAGAAGTTCGATGATAATCTAATGGGTTTACCTTCATAAGTTACTGTTTTCTTCTCCCTGACAATGCTGAGAATTCTGTCTTTGTCATAGATTTTTGATAACTTTAATATAATGTGTCTTGGTGAAGGCCTTTGTGGGTTGAGATAATTGGGTGTTCTGTTGACTTCTTGAATTCCAAGTTCCAGCTCATTTCTTAGATTTGGGAAATTCTCGTCCACTATTTGTCTGAAA
The DNA here is from genome assembly GCF_000151845.1 of Pteropus vampyrus. Lineage (NCBI taxonomy): Eukaryota > Metazoa > Chordata > Mammalia > Chiroptera > Pteropodidae > Pteropus > Pteropus vampyrus. The sequence goes on along the minus strand of NW_011889025.1, from coordinate 2,785,079 downwards.
ATGCTTTCTAGTCCCTGCTCCTTTTCCTCCCCTTCGAGAATGCTCATTATTCTTATGTTTCCTCTCCTGATGATATCAGCTAGTTCTTGAATTTCTCTTTCATTATTTTTCATTCTTCGGGTTCTCTCTTCTTTCTTCTGATTTATTTCTAGGTTTCTGTCTTCAATATCACTGATATTTTCCTCCATGCGGCCAACTCTATTTTCCAAGGTTGCTATTTCATTTTTCAACTCTTGCAGTGTGTTTTTTTTTCATCTCCAAAAGGTCTGTTCTGTTCTTTTTGAGGGTTTCAATCCCTTTGCTAAGGAACTCATTCTTCTCATCTAGTTGTTTTTTCAGTTCCTGAAATTTTTAATATGACTCGTTTTGGATCTCATTGAGTTTTTTCAGAAGTACCATCCTGAATTCTGTCATTTAAGTCGCATATTTCTATGTCTGTAAGCTTATTTTCTAAAGATTTTTCTCTTTCTTTCTGAGATGCCTTGTCACCTTGGTTATTCATGGTGTTTAATGGACTATTTCTCCATCTGGGCATTAATGGAAGTGTATTCTGCTGTTTTTCCAGAAAGAAGATTTATTATATAAAGATCTCTCTTTAGCCTCTTGCAAAGAAGGCGCTTTTCTTTTGGTTTCCAGTAGGTGGCATCTGAGCCTCTTGGATCCCTGCTTTATATAAAGCCTAAAGTCTTTTATGTTTTTGTAGATATTTAATCACACTTGCTTCTCTCAGTTTCAGTCCCTGTCAGTGTTAGCAACAGTTTTGGTAGTGTTTACTCAGATTCCCCTGTGGCTCCGCAGTGATAGATCTCGGAGTTTATGCGGGGAGGGGCCCTCTGGATTGGGAGTTGCGGGCTGAAGCTCAGCCTCGATTTTGCAACTGAGGCTGGTAGAGATCAACTGTTGTTTCTCTGTGGTCCTGTCCCACTTCTCTGCTTTCTGCCCTGATGACTGAGCCCTGCTGCTGGCTGCGTAGAAAAGTCCTGGCACTTCTAGGAAGGGATGATCAGAGAAGTCACCGCACCTTCACTCCTCCCCCTCCTGCTGCAAGGAGCTCTGGCGGCTGTGAGAGGCAGCTTCTTTATTTGTCCCAGTCCACCACCCAACACTCAGGGTTCTGACCTATGGTAGCTCTTATGCGCAGATCCCACGCTCAGACATGCTGATGTGCAGTTTGGGTGTTTTTTGTTCAGTTTTAGATGTTGAGCTTATTGTTGTTTTAAGGGGAGAGATCTGAGGATGTCTCTCACTGCACCATGTTTTCCCAGAATTCCCCCTTTACTTTAGAATTAAAACATAAGACTGTGGCTTTTGAATTCAAATGTAGACTTAAACTCTACCTCTGACACTAACTCAATAGCATCTTTCTCTAAATTTGAGTTTATTCACCTGTATATTGGGGATAATGATGACACTCATCTCAAATGGTTGCTGTAATAATCAAATAAAATAATCTTGAAAATGTGCTATATAAACTATAAATTCAAAGGCAAAGAAAAGTTTTTTTAAAGGCCCTGACTAGAGTGACCAACCAATCTGGCTTGCCAGGGACTGAGAAATTTTCCAAGATCTAGGACTTTTAGTGCTAAATATGGAAATTCTTGGATAAACTAGGTTACTCTAGTCTTGACTAGTCCTTAACAAAGTCAAGAGCCTGAATAGGCTTTAACTGGGATAGCTAGGCCTTTACTAGACTTAGGCTCTGGCTTCACTTTAACTACAGTCTCACTAAGACATAACTAATTTCAGCCATTTCTGGGCCTTAACTGAGCTAAACAGGCCTTAGAATAGGCTCATGCCTTTGCTATGACTTAATTGAGACTCTGGTTATGCCTTCTGTAGACTTAGGTCCTGGCTAGGCCTTAACTAGATTCTGACCAAATGTTAACTAGGCTTAGTGCTTGGTTAGGCTAAATGGGCTCTGACTAGGACTTAACTAGGGGTAGGCCTGGCTAGACCTTAACTCAGTTGGCTAAACTTTAACTAGACAACTAGGCCTTAAGTAGAGTCTGACTAAACTTTTACTAGATTTAGGCTCTCACTAGGCCTTAAATACATGTAGGCTGTGCCTTAACTAAATTCTGAGTAGGCCTTTTCTATACTTAGACCTTAGATAAGCCTTAACTACACTTTGCTAGGTTTTAATTAGGCTTAGTCCATGACTAGACCTTAACTTGGATTCAAATAGACCTATACTAGAATTAGGCCCTGACTGGACCTTAAATGGCTGATTAGACCTTAATCCAGATTTGTCCCTGACTAGACCTTAACTGATCTAAGATTTAACTAAGCTTAGGGACTTGCTACCCCTTAACTTGGATGACTCAGACTTAACTGGGATAACTAGGCCTTAATTAGATTTAGGCTTTGACTTCACCCTAGTCATTTGTGACTAGGACTTTAGGTTTAGCCACTAGCTAGGTTTTAATTAGACTCTAAGGAAGCCTTCTCTAGATACAAGCCCTGACTAGGCCCTGAGCTAAGTTTCACTAGCTTAGGGCCTAGCAATCCTTTAACTAGACTCTGACTATGCTTTCTCTACATTTAGGCCCCAGCTAGGCCTTAACTAGGCTTTGGCCCTGGATAGAGCTTAAATAGATTCTAGCTAGATTCCTAGTTAGGCTTTAATTATATGGTCCTCAGTACACCTTCACTAGGCTTAGTCCATGGCTAAACTTTAACTGGGCTCGGAGTAGAAATAAAATAGGCTTTGGCCCTGGTTGGTCTTAACTAGGCTGGCTAGCTTTTAACTGGGTCAGGCTCTGGGTATACACCTTAAGATGACTCTGGCTAGGCCTTAACAAACTAGGCTCTGACTAGGTTTCAAAAAACTTAGGCCCTGGATATACTTAAACTAGGTTCTGGCTAAAACTTAAGTATATTTAAGCCCTAACAGGGCTCTGACTAAACTTAAACTAGGCTTAGGTCATGGCTAGTCTTCAACATCATCTGTTGGAACCTTAACCATATTGGTTAGCTTTTAACAAGGATTAGACATTGGCTATACCTTTATAAAACTCTCACTAAGCCTTCAGTAGGATATAACTAGGCTTTAGTAAGCTTAGGCCCTGGACCTACCTCAACTAGTTTCTGACTAAAACTTAAGTAGATTTAGGCCATAACTGGGCTCTTACTAAAAATATACTAAGATTAGGTCATAGCTAGTCCTTAACATCTGCTGGTGAGAACTTACTTACCCATGTTAGTTAGCTTTTAACTAGGCTTAGGCCCTGCCTATACCTTAACAAGACTATGGTTGGGCCTTAACTGGGCTCTGGCAAAGGTATAATAAGCTTAGGCTCTGGATCTAGCCCAAGTAGTTCCTGACTAAAACTTAAGTAGATTTAGGCCCTAACTAGGCTCTGACTAAACATATACTATGCTTAGATCATGCTAGTCCCTAACATACTCTGGTTAGAGTTTAACCTTGTTGGTTAGCTTCTTACTAGGCTTAGGTCTTGGCTACACCTTAACAGGACTCTGGCAGGTCTTAACTATGCTATGTCTCTGGCTAGGCCTATGTATGCTCTGACTAGTACTGAAGTACACTTAGTTCCTGGCTACATTTAACTAGACTCTAACTAGAGTTTAACTATGTTTGGGCCATGGCTAGGCCTTAACTGGGTTTTCTAGTCTATAACTGGGAAACTAGGCCATAAGTAGGCTTAGTTTCTGGATACACCTTCATTTGGCTGGCTAGTCCTTACCAGGGCTGACTAGCCCTTAAGTAGGCCGACTAGGCCTTAATTAGGCTTTGTAACTGACTATGCCCTAGTTAGTTTTAACTAGGCCAAGGCTATAGCTAGAGCCTAACTGAGCTTAAGCCTCAGGTAAGCCTTATTTAGCCTGAGGTCTTGGATAGGTTCTGGCCTTGCCTTAATTAACCATTGATTAGGCCTTGGCTAAATTGCAGTTATTCTTTACTAAAAATTTCCTCAATCATATACTCCTTTCATTTCTCACCTGCCCTTGCTTGCATCTATCATTACCTCAGTTTTCCTACAGTTTCAGGCTGCCCTCTGGTTCATATAAAGAGAATGGATGTAACCCCATTTTACCCCACTTCAACAGGAAATAAACTACTTCTGGCCTCATTGCAGCCTGATATATTTATATTGTAACTCAGGAAGCAATAATCAAATTGACACCCCACCCAACTCCACAAGAAACCAGGGAATACTCTTTTAGGTAACACTCCATCAGGAAGTACATTTTCTTTTCACCCAGTCAAGATGGTCTGTACAACTTCTAGCACATCTACATTTTGTAACAAGACTGTAACACATAGAAAAAAGCATTTCCAAGTACAAGAGATGTATCTATAGCTTTTGCCCATAATGCGCAATTGGCAGTGAAGAAAAGAGATAGCTAATGCACTATAATTGCAGTAAAGGGAGTAAAATCTTCACAAGGCTGAACTCTTGAGCATTTGTAGACTCTGTGAACCCTCCAGTTAATCAAACCTAATGTGAGGAAGTGGACTATGTGAACTAATGGGCTTGGACCATTAAAGGATACTGGAGTCCTTAGCTGATGCCTCAAGAACAGGATGACAAATGCAGCATGAACCATGAAATCTGTCTAATGGTTTCATCAATACCCTAGCAATGAGAGATCAGTAATTGGTTCCAAAATCCTACTATATTAGTATACAAATATATACCCTCAAACTAAATACAGTCATGCACCCCTTAACAACAGGGATACATTCTGAAAAATGCATCGTTAGACAATTTCAACATTGTGCAAACAAAGAATATACTTACACAAACCTAGATGGTATAGCCTACTACTCACCTAGGTTATATGGTATGGCCTATTGTTCCTAGGCTACAAACCTGTACAGCATTTTACTACACAAAACAACATGAGACTAAATCAAGCACAAGAGAAAAATCAAGAGTCACGGTAAACATGAAGGATATGAGGCTGCTGCCAACATCATACAGCATACTGTTCACAGCAAACTTTTTATAAGTAGAAAGAGTATACCCTAAAATAATGAATAAAAGTGTAGTATAGTAAATACATAAACCAGTAACATAGTCATTTATTATCATTATTAAGTATTATATACTGTGCATAATTGTATATGCTATACTTTTATACGACTGGCAGCACAGTGGATTTGTTTTCACCAGTATCACCACAAACTTGTGAGTAATGCATTGTGCTATGATATTAAAATGACTATGACATCACTAGGCAGTTGAAATTTTTCAGCCCCATTATAATCTTATGGGACTACTGTCATATATTCAGCCCATCCTTAACTGAAACATCATTATGTGACACATGACTGTATATTCATTTTTTAGTAAAATACATTTGATTCATTTCTCATTGAGAATTCACTTCGGCTCAACTAATCATTTTTGTCATCCCTATCAAGTTCTAAGTTAAACTTAAATAGGCCTGTATAGTCCTATTAATTCCTTCAAGTACAGGGTAACTCAGTATCAGCTCTGAATGAACTAACCAAAATTTTTAGGTACTATCCAGGGCAAAGTGGATAAGTAGTCCTGCTCATATTGGGTAGTGCCTGAACAGGGCCTGTTCTGGTAGGATGTAACTACTCCTTACAATTTGCTGTATGCAGCAAGAGGTCAAAGAGACTGATCTAGGCAACAGGATCATGAATTTTATGCATTCATTCATTCATCCCACAAATATTTATTGATCACATACTATGTGACAGAAATGGTCCTAGAGGATGGAAATATGATGGCAAGCTCAAATAACCACAGCCCTTGCCCTCATGAAGTTGTCACTCTACAAACAAAACCAAGGGAGAATCTGGACAGCCATGAGTTACAGCCTGGCATAAAACAATCTATACCTTATAAATAGCACAGGGCAAAGTCAAACAGGATGGATAAAGCTCAAAATGACAGAAGAACTGTAGGAATTATGGGGGAAAAGCTGGGCCAATGACCATATAGTCATAAATGCAGATAGCAGTAACAAATGAGTATTATTATCACTTTACAAATAAGGAAACAGAGAGTTGCTGAAGAACACCTGGCTAGTAAGCAGCAGAGATAGGATTCCAACCCAGAACTGAATGAATCCAGAGCCACGTGCTTTCCAGCACCACCTCACATTTCTTTACTAAAGCTGCTAATTAGTTCTGCCTGCTTCTTGATGATGGGGCAAGGATATGGTTTCAATGGGAGGAAAGAATGAAAATGTGGTGATAGGCCTCCAGGAGTGTGGCATGGGCCATGGCTGAAAAGAAAGAGATGGTTACAATTGCATAAAATTTCTGGGCTATGACCACTTTAGTGGGGAAAACGAACAAATAAAAAAGGATACTTCATGAGGATTCTTTTGTAGTAAATTATTGAGAGGGAGTGAAAATAACCAGATTTATGACTATCCAATGCAACAAAATTTTCTGAGGATTTACAATAATCCCTGGGGCTATAAGCAATGATAGTGCTTAATTGTCCACATTCTGTCAACAAAATAGTTAATTCTTGCATGTATATATGCAAAGACTAGCCCCATCCCTCTGAATTTATTACACAGTAATATATAAGGGAATTCTAGTAGAGAATAGGAAATCAACCTGCTTCAAGGTCGAGGAATTCCCAAGGTCGTTTAGAACTTTCAACCATCATTCAGTTAAATCTTGGAAGATGCCAATTAGCTCTGCATCTTTCCTCCATCCCCCTCCTCGAAGTGACTCAGAGGCAACTTAGTAATGCTATAGCAAACCTCTCTGTTTGTGGCAACTAGATTCTCTAGCCCAGTTCCCTGGTCAATATGTGTAGTATATTCTTTGGTCTCCTCAATTCCCCTGGAAGATCCTTCAGGGACACTATGTACTCTCCACTCAAAGCCTACTAGCAGGCTAAGCATAGCTAATCACCTCCAACATTCATGGGGAAAGAAAACATCTCTATCATTTGAATTGTTAGTGCCACATAATTCAGAAATTCAATACTACATAATTGATGATAGATTACCTTTTCTAGTTCTTTATTTCCCAGAATGAGGGGTAACATCTACTGAACTAGAAAGAATGTGGTAGGTAGGAAAAGCATACACAGTATAAGGAAGAACATGTGTTTTCTACTTGTCCTTCTATTCCTCCCCCTACCATCGCCATCACTGCCACCACATCTTCCTGGGCAAGTCATTTATACTTTCTGGTCTTCAATTTTTTCTTCTATAAAATGAAATAGCTTATCTATTTGAAAAAAATGGAGGAAAGTGGACTAGATAAATGAATAATATTAGCATGGTGGATAGGAGCACAGACCTTGTAGTTGTACAGATCCTTGTTTGAATCAGAGCTCTGTCACATTATAGCTACAAATCCTTGGCACGTGATTTAACCTCACTGAGCCTCACATTTCCTTCTCTGTAAAAAGAGGATAGCTATAAATATTTATTCCATGGGTTTCTCATGAGGCTAAAATCTGAGTGTACATAGAAAAAGCTTAATTCAGTAAATTAACATGTTCCCTTAAGAACCAGGTAGAATGAGCTATGCCTTGTGCAACCTAACTCTTTTTATTCACATCACTTTTTGGTGCCTTAAGAGTATTTATCAGGCACTCAGTAAAAAGGTACTGACTGGTTTATTGGACCCTCTCATAGAGGGGTGGGAAGATTCACAGGGCAACACCATGGATCCTCAGAAGCCTGGAAAATGGTTATAGAACAGGGAAAGATATCAGAGGTTTTCCTTATCTTCATCCACAGTCCAACTCAACCCACATCTATTCATTCTTTGTGACCATAACAAAGAAATTTCTTCCTGGAACCACAGAACCCATTGGGATGATACATAAAAGTGTCAGAGAGACACTTCAGGTTTAATCTGAAAAATGACAGCCAACTATTCCTGGATTCTCTGCTTTTCCTGGGCACCAAAACCTTCGGTACCTTTATTTTATACATTCCCTCTTTCTCTGACTTCTTTAACCTCTGGTCAATCTTCTGAGGTGGCTATAGGCAGAGTTACGACACAATATTTAAAAGGTACTGTGAAAGGGAAAAGCATTATTAACTACTAGTTGCATTTTTTTTGAACAAATTAACAAATGTTTCCCTTGCAGTTCCAGAAACACTACAAACCACTGCTGTAATTAGATATCTCCTTGGCTTTGCTTTCATATTCAGGATCATAAGGGAAGTGTGTTGACATCATTTCAGTACTTTGTGTTTAGGTGCCTGTCCTGAGCCATTCATTCACTCCAGGGAGAAGCAGAGAAAGGAATGAGTTTAAGCATCTCAGAACTGAAAGCAAGTAATCAAGGGAGGTTACACATCACTTTCTGGAGCCTGTGAACTGTACATCAATGTTTCTAAACGGGAGATAACTTTGGATTGCTTCTGCTGAAGGACAAGGGGATAAATAAACTAGGCCCAGCTAACCTAGAGAAGTAGGTTTCAACTGAGTCAATTTTCTCCCCAGGGGACAATGGACAATGTCTGGAAGTAGTTTAAGTTGTCAAAACTGTGGGAAGAGGAAAAGGAGGTGCTATTGGCAATTAGCAGGTAGAGGCCAGGGATACTAGTAAACATCCTACAATGCATAGGACAGTATCCCAGAATAAAGACTTATCCAGCCCAAAAAATCATTAATGTCAAGGTTGAGAAAATCTGATCTTGAGAATTTTTCCATCCTTCTCATCCTAATAACTAGCAAATATTTTTGAAGATCTTTTTTGTGGGCACTATTAGAGATATAGCCATGGTCTCTGCCATAAGGAAGCTTAGAGTCTAGAGGGCGAACAGGTGAGAACACAGAAGCTACCAGAAAATAAAGACGTATATATCACATAGATTTTTTTGTTGTTGTTTTTGTTGTTTGTTTGTTTGTTTTTTACCTACATAGTGTGGATAACCCCTGGGTGCTTTAGGAACTTTAAAAAGGAAGAGAACACCAGCCATGCCTATTGTTCAGAAAAAAATTAGTTAGATCTTGAGCTAGTATTTGAAGAAGACTTTTCTTTCTCATCTCCTCATTGTTAGGAGAAAGATGAATCTATGCTTACTGCCCATACTTCTTTTCTTCCTTCTTTTCTTCATTCTTTATTTGACCAACATCTCATAATCTGATTTCAGGACTCCACGGACTCTAGAACTCCACAGAAAATGTTTTCATGTAGATGAACAGTGACACATTAATCACCAGAGCCAATCACCTGTCTTCAATATTAATTTTCCTCAACCCCCACCTTTTTGAAATACTCTTCCTCCTTGACTTTTATGACATCATTATCCGTATTGGTTCCCTTTAGATCTCTTGGGGCTCGGTCTCAGGTTTCTTTCCATAGCCAACATATACAGGTAGGTGCACCTCAAACTCTGGCCTGATGCCTTTTTCTCACTCACCTTTTTCTCTTTATTAATTATTTTAATCATTCATTTATATCCACAAGGATATATAATTCCACGAGAGATGTGAGGTAGTTATAATCTCATGCTATCCATTCTCCCTTAATTATCATACCCATTCCTATGGCTTTTCCCATCATCTCTATATAGGCAACTCCCTAAACTATACCTCTGACTCTGATATTCTTTCTACACACCACTCTTGCCTGCCCAACCACCTGCTGGATACTGCCTGCAGATACCTCAAATCTAACATATCCTAAACTTAGGGTGACCAACTCATAGTTTTAGCAGTGCAAGTTCCATGTCCTGGGAATCCCCTTAATAGCAAACAAACTAGGACAGTAAGTCACCATACCCAAAATGAACTCATTAGTATCTATCCCAAACTAAATCCTCCTTCTGATTTCCTGATCCCCTTACGTTGTTTAATAGCAGAGATAATCTCAATTTCTCTTTACCTTCCACCCTTTGATGCAAGTGATTGCCAAACGTTGTCAGTTCTATCTCCAAAATAGCTCCATTACCATCACCTCCTTTCAATCCTCACTGCTCTAATTCAAGCCCTCATCACTTCTCACCTGGAAAGTTACAATAGACTCCTAATCAATCCTCCTGCCTCCAGTTGCTCTGTAACCTCACTACCATCCTCTTTACCCATTCATCTTCCATAGTCAAGATTGATCATTTCGAAACACAAATCTGATCATGCATAAGTAGTCATTTCATCAATATGGAAGTCTGGCAGACTGAATCCCAGGAAGAGTATTAAATCAAGTTTCCTGGGTATTTGAGCATGATGACTACACAGTATCACAACTAAGAAATATTGTTATGACTGACTAAAATACACCAAATAATAATATGAGCTGTAAGTGAAAGGGAAAAGCAAAACAAAACATAAACTACCACCATACCCTTAAGAAGTTAAGGAATCTGAGTCTGTCACAGTTTTACATCTTCTTATTTCTTTAGAGAAGTATGTGACAGTCACAGTTAAGGCAAGTAAGTATTGCTAGGTCACTCTGGGTTATATAGACCAGTTATGGCCTTAATATTCCTCTGAAACAGAATCACAAGGAAGTTACATAATGCAAAAATAAGATGGCTTGAGAGAGAATTCACTTGTTCCCTTCGTTAGATCTTAACTTATCTGTGGTCCTGCTCCCACATCACCCCTTTTGCAAGAGCCTTTGGCTTTCTATCTGAGACAGGCAAGAAAAAAGAGCATTTGTTTGAATAATGTTTACATCAGTGACAGGAAATATATATCCCATATGAAAAATGGAGGGACTCCAAATACAGATTATGAGAAGTGAAAACTGCATATGACGAAGACAAGTGATTTCCTTAGATGAGGATTGAGAGAGCTCATCCTTTCCTCCTTCAGCGAAACATATCTATCTTGTCTGTTCTCAGACATTTGTAAGTGCTGAATTGTTTATAAAGGAATTCATCCTGGGAGTAAAGGGATAACCTTCACAGAGACATTAGGAAAAAAGACAATTATCAGAAATAGTAGCACCATAATCCAATGGCTCACCTCTCTAATGGTAGAAATTTTCATCACATTGTAGGCAACTTCCTCTTCCATCTGGGTAAATAAGAGATGAAGCCACCTAGCAGAAGGCTTCCCCAGTTAGGGTCCTGCTTTATTTTTTTTTTCTTTTTTTTTTTTTGCCATGCTCATTTTTCTAGTTTTTCTGTTGCGTAAGGGGACACTGAAATATTTCATTTATCTCCCAAAGATTTTTCTTCTGAATTTCATTCTCCCTTCTCTGTCAGGGACCTCCCCAGTCAGGAACACACACACACACACACACACACACACACACACACACACCCCACAAACGTTTCCTAATCTCTCTGTAAAGGTTAACTCTTCACGCCCCTTCACTGTTTAATAGCAGCAACATCTTCCTTCTCCCTCAACCTGGGAGATATAAGCCATGGTCTCTGCCCTATAGGAGTTTAAAGTCTAATCAGGGAGACCAAACAAGCACAACTAAGAACAAAGTATATTACATAGTCCTATTTTTCTATAGTTGATATAGGAACTTGGAGAAAGAAGAGTTCAGCACATACTGGAATCTTTAGGAAACTTCAAATTTTTCAAAGAATGGAATCAGAGTTCATTCAAGTGTACTGCATGGAGACTGATTTTGAAGACATACAAAAAAAACACACAAATTTGGGGTCTTTCTCTCTCTGTCACACACAGACATACACACGCATATCTCACTTTGATCATATAATATGGTTCAGGCTTATTCATGCTTAAAGCATCAAATAACTTGGTAAGTTCTCTGCTGTCAATCTCCCTCTAGGCCAGAACCCCTGTGTTCACTGCCTTATCCTGCTAATCCCCACACCTCTACCTCCAGCCCTAAACTTTGGTCTTTTCTTCAGCACTAGAAGCCCCTAGACAAGTCAGCAAGAATAAGCTAAATACAAATATTTGGTACTTTAGTGAACATTCACTATATGCCAGGCACAGAGCTACATTCTATCTGTTGTCATTATTATTCCAAATAATTTAACTATCATTTTTTAAGACTTTACTATGTGCCAGGAATCCAAGCACTGTACTAAGAACTTTTCATACATAGGATCTCATTTAATCCTCACAGCAAGCCTAAGAAATAGGCAATATGATTATTTCCATTTTACAAATGAGGAAACTGAGGCACAAAGGAAATAAAGAATTTGTCCAAGGGTACACTGTTAATAAATGGCAAAGCCAGAGTTTGATCTAAGCTCTACCTCCAAAGTCTACATACCAGAGACTGTGTAGGATGGTAGTTAGAGCTGAGAGAGATTCAGCAAACTTTTTCTATTAAGGGCAGATAGCAAATATTTTAGGCATTGTAGGTTATATGGTCTCTGTTGTAATTACTCAACTCTGCCACTATAGGGCAAAACCAGCCATAGATAATATGTAAACAAATGAGTATGATTGTATTCCAATAAAATTTTATTTACAACCACAGGTAACAGGCTGGATTTGGCCCTCAGGCTATAGTTTGATGATCCCTGAGTCAAAGCATCAGATGTATACTCAGATAGACCTGGGTTTAAGACCTGACTCTCACCACTTACTAGACAAGTTCTTTAGTCTCTCTGTGTCTGTTTCTTCACCTGTAGAATAGCACCAATATCTCCCTCATAGAATCATTGTGAGAATTAAGAATTAAAGAAAAAGTACTTGGCACATAATAAAGTGCTCATTAAGTCATTAAAAGCCCACTACAAAGCTAGTCCCTAGAAGGAAGTAAAAAGGACAGGAATTAGAATAGGTACCAGTCCCTTCAAAATCAAACCACCATGGCCCCAATAGTCTTGATACTCAGCAGCAGTAATTACTCCATCAGTATTCCAGCTCATTTTGTTCTCCCTTCAGCTACGCGAAGCTTGTTCTTTTGTGAGTTCATATTCATACTTTAGTCCTTAGTGAGAAAGTCTCCTGGTTTCATTGTAGCTCTTGTCAGGCCCTGGGAACCTCATCATGACAGGGGGTGGGGCGGGGCAGGAATATAATTTTGCCATTATATGTTGGGCTTTCTTCACAAATAAAAGTCTGGCCACTGGAGTCATGTCTGTGCCCTGAGTACCTGGCACAGAATAGATATTCAGTAAATGTTGCTTGCCGACTTAATTGAACTGGCCTCAGAATGGTCCTGCCTGGAAGCAGAAAGAAAGTGACTTCTTAAAAGCCCTCCAAGCATTGAAGATTTCTGTTTTCTGAGAGAGAGAGAGAGAGAGAGAGAGAGAGAGAGAGAGAGAGAGAGAGAGAGAATGAATGTGGGGGAAGGGGAGAGGGATAGGAGTGTGAGGGATGGTTGGGAGGGCAAAGAAGTGCAGAACATTCTGTTCTTGGGTTATATAAAGCACATGGGAGCCATGCTGCATTAGTGTCTCTAGGCCATGCCCCTGAATAATCACCCAGTGAAAGCCACTTGGAGGATGATTTTTGCTTTGAGCTAAAACCATATTCATGGAATCTTCCATCTTGGCTTTAAAGAACCCCCTGAGATACTTTAGCTAGTCAGCTGGCCCTGAAAAAGCCATCCTTCCTGCAATCCTGACTTGCCAATCTTTCTCAATAAAAAATTATCTCTTTTATCTACCAGGTTGCCTCTCTTCCTCTAAAATGTGTCTTGCATAATAATCCAGTTTTTTTTTATTCTTGGATTTGTTAGAGTTATTTATAAGATCTGACTATACAATCAGGACTGTACTGATTCCAGTTGGATATACTTCTCCAATGCACTACTCTTCCTTGCCTTACCATCCCTAACCCTACTATCACGACCATCAGTCCTTTAGAGCAGCAATCCTCAAACTTTTAGGCCCCAGGGACCGGTGCTCCTATGAGAATCTAATGCCTAATGATCTGAGGTGGATCTGAGACAATGATGCTAGTACTGGGGAGCAGCTGCAAATACAGATGAAGCTTTGCTTGCTGGCCCGCCACTCACCTCCCGCTGTGTGGCCCGATTCCTAACAGGCCATGGACTGGTACTGGTCTGCAGCCGGGGTTTGGGGACCCCTGCTTTACAGAATTCCAAGCCAGTAATTGGTATAACAGAACATATCCTCAAAACATTCAGAGGAATTAATAATGGAAGCAGTGCTGATGCGTGCAAATTGTCTAGGCAAGGTCTGTGTCAAGTCACATATATAGTCATTTCAAGACTGTCTATCCAAGAAGCAAGCAATGGTTTTCTATCTCAAAATAATAATAGTCATAATGATGGAAATAGCTAACATTTATTGATTGCTTCTTTGTCTAATCCTCGCAATAATTAATTCTCTTAATCTTCATAATGACCCTCTAGCATAGGTTACTAGTATAATCCTCATTTTTCAGATGGGGAAACTGAGGGCCAGAGAAATTAAGTAACTTGTCCAAGGTCACCCAGCCAGGAATTGGTAGAGTTCTTCACCAATTCCCATAGTCCAGTTTCCTTCAGCTACCGTATATTTGATCCCCTTTACTCCACCATTCCCCTATCCCCCTATATTTGACCCCCTTTACCCCATCTACTTCTCCCCCTCTTTCCCCAACCCACTAGTAACCACTAGTCTATACTTCTTCGGTAACTTCCAGTCTATAGTCCATGCCCACGAGTCTCTGTTTGTTTGTCCTGCTCATTTTTTTGCTTTTAGGTTTATATCCCACATATAAGTGACTACAAAGACCATGCTACTAGTCTACCTTATTAGAAATATCTTTGCATATACAGCCTAAATTGCACTGTTAAGCTAAAAAAATATGTATGAGGAATTCCATTTTCAATTTTGAGAATGTTTAAAGCACTTTGTCAATAATTATTCATTTGATTGTCATGGCAGCCCTCTGAGGAAGGCAAGGTGGGTGGCACAGGTAGAAACCTAAACAGAAAGACTTGCCCCAAGTCTCACCACAAATCAGAGGCCAAACCAGAGTCAGAGTTCAATATATGTGTTTTCAAAATGTGTTCCTTATTATAGCAAGGAGTTAAGTTTCTTCTACCTCCTTTTTTCTGATTTCATGCTGAAGATTTGAAAGAAAGTGGGCAGCTCACAGCAGGTCATGAAATCTCCAGTCAAACCATCTTATCAATGTGAAAACTACTTGAGCACGCCTGACTTAGTCTCCCATTCACCCCAGTCCTTCAGGATCTGAAGTATCTGAATGCATTGTGTGATCTAAAAAAACGGGATCAGGGGAGGAGGACCTTGGCCCTTAAGAACTAGATACACTGAAGGCATAAACATATATCACCATAGATCTCTCCATTGTTTTATTTATTGAACAATTACAGGTCCACAATTCCAAAATCTACTGAGTTCTGAAAATCAAAATAAAAACATTTTAAAATAAATTTTCTATCAAAAGTCATATGGTGGCAAATCCTTAGATGAACTGATAGGAGAAAATTTATGTTCTTGATTTATCCCATTGAATCAAAGTATTCGTAGGTTTCACTGCTGCAATATTAATGTTTCATTTTAGTAGGGTTGCCATATAAATTACATGACATACAATTAAATTTAAGTTTCAGATAAACAACAAATAATTTTTTTTAGTATCAGTATGTCCCTTACAGTATTTGGGACAGACTGATACTAAAACATTATTCATTGTTTATCTAAAATTCAAATGTAACTGGATTTCTTGCATTTTCATCTGCTAAATTTGGCAACCCTAAATAAGAGTGTGACCTCAAATCCTACTGGCGGGTGTTACCTAATATATGGTACGGATAGCAGATCACTGTTCTAAAATTTGATAATGTAGAATTCCAAAACAAATCTGGTCCCAAGGGTTTTGGAATAGGACTATAGATCTGTAGCATCGTCCCAGAACTGGACTTGGTGCTACCAAGGCTCCCAGCTCTCAAAGATTTAGGCCGTCAGAAGGGTTGCCTGTTTGGCTCTCATTATATTTTCCCCCTGCTCTGTTCTCTGTATCATTAGCTTGATCAATGGTTTATTGCTCTCTGCTTCTCCCTGGTGAGAAGTTTTCTGATACACCCCTCTTTGAATTAGGAAGTGAACTCCCACCACCCTCTGTCGCCATCTCATGGCTAGAATAAGCCATTGCACTGCAAGTAACATCCGCACTAGAAGCTCTCAGAGCCCATCACCTCCAACAGAGAATTATAACATCTGCCAGGAAATACCACTTAGCTAATTCTGACTGCTGCGTATACTTGCAAATGAAAAATTATATTTTTTACAGTATGGGCTCTAAAACAGTTTTCAGCATCTAGCTTCACTTTCCTTCATTTAGTTTAAATTAGTGAGGCTTAGCTCTAGTTTAAAATTAGAGCTACGACTGCCACTTGACTTATTTTGTAAGTGTGAAATCTCCAGCCAAATTGCCATTATTATCGGTGGTCAACCTCGGGAACCTAGTCTGCTAGCTAATTGCAACAGGAATCAGCTGAAAACAGAATGTCTCTGTAATCCCTAGGTAAGCACGTATCTCCTTTCTTCAAAAAAAAATCCCCCTAGATTAGTGATCTGAGTGGAGAAATATCAAATTGTGCTAGACAATTTCCAATCATAATCTGGGCCTAAACTACTTGCCAAAACCTATTCTTCATCTCCAATTCCTGCAGCAGTCATAAAAAGCTGAATCATTTTATGAAAGTAAGGCTCAGCAAGATCACTGAAATGGTGAGCGAAGAAAGGTATTTTAAAAATTTCTCCATCTACGGAAAATTTTTCATTGCTACCAATTTCTAATTCGAGCATTTTTCTCTTAATCAGAGTCCACTGTGATTGTAAACTACAAAACGAATCAATAAAACTCATACTATCTTGGGTCACTTCTGCTGGCTGGCTTTTTATTTATTTATTTATTTTATTTTATTTTTTTTTTTTTACTGAGTTTATTGGGGTAACATCGGTTAATACAATTATATGATTTTCAGGTGCACATTATAATTTGACATCTGTATATTTTATTGTGTATCTACTACCCAAAGTCCAGTTTCCTTCAGTTACCATATATTTGATCCCCCTTACTCTGCCATTCCCCTATCTCCCTATATTTGACCCCTTTTACCCCATCTACCTCTCCCTCTCTTTCCCCAACCCACTAGTAACCACTAGTCTATAGCTCTTCAGTAACTTCTAGTCTATAGTCCATGCCCATGAGTCTCTGTTTGTTTCTCCTGCTCATTTTTTGCTTTTAGGTTTATATCTCACATATAAGTGATATCATGTGATTTTCAACTTTTTCTGTCTGGCTTATTTCGCTTAGCATAATTATTTTGAGGTCTATCCATGTTGTCGCAAATGACAGTATTTCATCTCTTCTTATGGCTGAAGAATATTCCATTGTATATATGTACCACAGCTTCTTTAGCCAATCATCTATCGTAGGACACTTCGGTTGCTTCCATGTCTTGGCCACCGTGAATAATGCTGCTATGAACATCAGTGTGCAAATCACTTTTCAGATATGAGTTTTCAAGTCTTTGGAGTAAATACCCAATAGAGATTGCTAGATCATATGGTAGATCAATTCTTAGTTTTTTGAGAAACCTCCATACA
>NW_011889025.1:2756968-2767429 GCF_000151845.1 Pteropus vampyrus | reverse complement strand
ATTGTGGTTTTCATTTGCATTATCTTAATAGCTAGTGATGTTGAGCACTTTTTCATATATTGTTTGCCATTTGTATGTCCTCTAGGGAAGTGTCTGTTCAAGTCCTCTGCCCATTTTTTTAATAGATCATTTGTTTTTTTGTTGTTATTGAGTTGTATGAGTTCTTGGTATATTTTGGCTATTT
Organism: Pteropus vampyrus; assembly: GCF_000151845.1. Classification (NCBI taxonomy): domain Eukaryota; kingdom Metazoa; phylum Chordata; class Mammalia; order Chiroptera; family Pteropodidae; genus Pteropus; species Pteropus vampyrus. The sequence continues at coordinate 2,767,245 of NW_011889025.1, read as the reverse complement.
GGCCCTTATCGGAGGTGTTGCTTGCAAATATATTTTCCAATTCAGATGGTTGCCCCTTTACCTTGTTGATGGTTTCTTTTGCTGATCAGAAGCTTTTTAGTTTGATGTAGTCCCATTCCTTCATTTTAGCTTTTATTTCCCTTGCTTTTGAGATCAAATTCATAAAATCCTCTTTAAGCCCAAGGTCCTTGAGTTTAGTTCCTGTGTTTTCTTCTATACATTTTATTATTTCAATTCTTATATTCAGGTCCTTAATCCATTTTGAGTTAATTTTGGTGTGTGGTGGTAGACAATAGTCTAGTTACATTCTTTTGAAGGTGGCCTTCCAATTTTCCCAGCACCATTTATTGAGGAGGCTTTCCTTTCTCCATGTTTTTGGCTTTTTTATTGAAAATTATTTGCCCATATAAATATAGGTTTATTTCTGGACTCTCGATTCTGTTCCACTAACCATGTGTCTGTTTTGCTGCCAATACCATGCCATTTTCATTACTGTCACTTTGTAGTACAATTTGAAGTCAGACAGAGTGATGCCTCCAGCCTCGTTCTTTTTTTCTCAGAATGGCTTTGGCAATGGGGTCTTTTGTGCTTCCATACAAATCTGATGATTTTTGTTCTATTTCTTTAAAAAACATCAATATGATTTTGATGGACATTGCATTAAATCTGTATAATGCTTTAGGTAATATGGTCATTTTAACTATCTTGATTCTTCCAATCTGAGAACAAGGAATATCTTTCCATTTCTTTGTATCTTCTTTGATTTCTTTTAATAGGGTCTTGTAGTTTTCATTATATAGGTCCTTCACATGTTTCATTAAATTTATTCCTAGGTATTTTATTCTTTTTGTTGCAATTGCAAAAAGAATTATTGCTCCACTTCTTGTTCTGACACTTCATTATTAAAGTATAGGAATGCTAGGGAGAATTGAACATTGATTTTGTATCCAGAGACTTTACTGTATTTGCTTATTGTTTTTAGTAGTGTTCTTGTGGGGTCTTTAGGGTTTTCTATATAGAGAATCATGTCATCTGCAAATAGTGACAGTTTGACTTCTTGGTTTTCTATTTCGTTGCCTTTTATATCTTTCTCTTGCCCGATTGCACTCGCTAGGACCTCCAAAGTTATACTGAATAGCAGTGGCAATAGTGGACAGCCTTGTCTTCTTCCTTGTCTTCTTTCTGATCTTAGAGGGAAGGTTTTTAGTTTTTAGTATAATGTTGGCTGAAGGTTTGTCAAAGAAGGCCTTTATTATGTCAATGCGCTTTCCTTCTATACTGATTTTTTTAAGTGTTTTGATCATAAATGGATGCCGTAGCTTGTCAAAGGCTTTTTCTACATCTATTGATATGATCTTATGATTCTTATTTTTTAATTTGTTTATGTAGTGTATCACGTGAATCGATTTGTGTATGTTGAACCATCCCTGTGCCTCTGGGATGAACCCCACTTAATCGTTGTGTATAATCTTTTTAATATGTTGCTGTATTCAGTTCAGTAGTATCTACTTTAGGATTTTTGCATCTGTGTTCATGAGGGATATTGGTTTGTAGTTTTATTTTTTGTGTGTGTTATCTTTACCCGATTTTGGTATCAGAGTAATATTAGCCTCATAAAATGTGTTGGGAAATATTGCCTCCTCTTCGATTTTTTGGAAGAGTTTGAGGAGAATAGGTATTAAATCTTCTTTGGATGTTTGCTAGAATTCACTGGTGAAGCCATTAGGTCCTGGATTTTTACTTTTTGCTAGGGTTTTGATGATTGTTTCAATTTCCATACTGCTGATCGGTCTATTTACATTTTCCAGTTCTTCTTGATTCAGTCTAGGAAGGTTGTGTTTTTCTAAGTACCGGTCCATTTCCCCTAGGTTATTAAATTTGGTGTTATATACTTTTTCATAGTATTCTTGGATGATCCTTTGTATTTCTGCGATGTCACTCGTAATTCCCCCCCCTTTCATCCCTGATTTTGTTTATTTGTGTCTTTTCTCTCTTTTTTTTAGTGAGTCTAAAAGTGGTTTGTCAATTTTATTAACCTTCTCAAAGAACCAGCTCTTTGTTGCATTTATTTTTTCTATTGTTTTTTTGTTTGCAATTTCATTTATTTCTGCTCTAATTTTGATTATTTCTTTTCTTCTGCTGACTTTAGGCTTCATATATGAGGATGGCTTAGCTGGATACATTATTCTAGGCTGGTAGTTTCTTTCACTTAGTAGTTTAAATATTTGATTCCATTCCTTTCTGGTTTGTAAGGTCTGCGCTGAGAAGTCCAATGATAATGTAACGGGTTTTCCTTTATACGTTACCGTTTTCTTCTCCCTGGCTGCCCTGATAATTCTATCTTTGTCATTGGTTTTTGATAACTTTAATACAAGATGTCTTGGTGAAAGCCTTTTTGTGTTGAGATAATTGGGTATTCTGTTGACTTCTTGAATTCCAAGTTCCAGCTCATTTCTTAGATCTGGGAAATTCTCGTCCACTATTTGTCTGAAAATGCTTTCTAGTCTCTGCTCCTTTTCCTCTCCTTCGAGAATGCCCATCATTCTTATGTTTCCCCTCCTGATGATATCAGCTAGTTCTTGAATTTCTCTTTCATTATTTTTCATTCTTCGGTTTCTCTCTTCTTTCTGATTAATTTCTAGATTTCTGTCTTTGGATATCACTGATTCTTTCCTCCATTTGGTCGACTCTATTTCCCAAGCAGCTATTTCATTTTCAACTTTTGCAGTGTGTTTTTTATCTCTAGAAGTTCTATTTGGTTCTTTTTGAGGGTTTCATTCTCCTTGCTCTGCTCATCTAGCTGTTTTTGCAATTCCTGAAATTGTTTATATGACTCATTTCAGATCTCATTGAGTTTTTTCAGAAGTACCATCCTGAATTCTCTGTCATTTAAGTCACATATTTCTATGTCTGTAAGCTTATTTTCTAAAGATTTTTCTCTTTCTTTCTGAGATGCCTTGTCACCTTGGTTGTTCATGGTGTTTAATGGACTATTTCTCCATCTGGGCATTAATGGAAGTGTATTCTGCTGTTTTCCAGAAAGAAGATTTATTATATAAAGGTCTCTCTTTAGCCTCTTGCAAAGAAGGCACTTTTCTTTTGGTTTCCAGTAGGTGGCATCTGAGCCTCTTGGATCCCTGCTTTATATAAAGCCTAAAGTCTTTTATGTTCTTGTAGATATTTAATCACACTCGCTTCTCTCAGTTTCAGTCTCTGTCAGTGTTAGCAACAGTTTTGGTAGTGTTTACTCAGATTCCCCTGTGGCTCCGCGGTGATCGATCTCGGAGGTTATGGGAGGAGAAGCCCTCTGGGTTGGGAGTTGAGGCTGTGGCTTGGCCTCAGTTTTGCAACTGGGGCTAGTAATAATCAACTGTTGTTTTTCTGCAGTCTTGTCCCACTTCTCTGCTTTCCGCCCTGATGACTGGGCCCTGCTGTCGACTGCGTGGAACTCACAGCACTTCCAGGCAGGGCTGTTCAGGGAAGTCGCTGCACCTTCTCCCCTCCTTCTCCTCCTCCAGGGATTTCTAGAGGCTGCAAGAGGCAGCTTCTTTATTTCTCCCATTCCACCACCCAATTTCTGTTGTTCTGACCTGTGGTATTTCTTATGCGCAGATCCCACGCTCAGATGTGCTAGTGTGCAGTTTGGATGTTTTTTTTTTTTTTATTGAGTTTTAGATGTTCAGCTTATTGTTGTTTCAAGGGGAGAGATCTGAGGATGTCTCTCACTCTGCCATGTTTCCCACAATCTGGCTGGCTTTTTAAAGACACCCATATATGCAAAACCCGGCTGTGTTTTGAAGAACTGACATCTCATACAATGAAAGTTGAGCCTATTCAAATGTGCAGTCATTCACTGAGGGAGCAGAAGGACGTTCTTTAAAGATCAGTAGACTTTTTCAAACTACTGAGAAAAGCCCTTATCTCAGATCCTGCCATAGCCAGGAACTTGATTTTTCTTCCCTGATTTTCACCTTCTTCATTGGGGTAAGGGGTGACTCATTCTCACCTTTCAGATGTTTTTTTCCTCCAAACAATCTAAAGGAAGAAGTTCCCCAGCTAGAAGTCAGCTGATATCTTTTTGAGGAAACACACAAAGATAACTCATTGCCAATTACTTCAGAGAACAACAGGCCTGTAGTGCTTTATAAACCTCTGAATGTTAAACATATGTCAAGGTGACCCTTATTCTAGTCTCACTTGTACACACCCAACAATTTAAAATCACCTGAAAATAACCAGTTAGGTGACTCGTAGTGGGACTGATTTGTTTTGTACTGATCTATTTTTTTTTCTTGCTGACAGCTTTCATGGCAGGGAATAGAGTGGATTGTGGGAGTTAAGATTTTCTCTTCTGACCATTGCCTATTCCTAATGGAGCCACTGGAATCTCACTGCTACCAGCTTTTTTCTTTGTCTCAGAGCCTGGCTTACTTCTCAAAAGCCCACCCTCAGATCCTCTGCTCATACCAGGGTACTTTCACTCCATTTTCCATTTTCTCCTCAGAAAGTGGAGACTCAATCAACAGTCAGGGAAGTCTTCTCCTAAATGAGCACTTAGTACAGTGCTTGACACAAATGTTAATTGTTGTTATTATTACAACTTAACCTCTCTAAACCTCAGTTTTCTCATCTGTAAAATGGGTGTAAATGTAGTACCAACCTTCTGGGTTCATTGATATATAAAAGGTGCTTTTTAATTTTTTTATTTTTTATTTTATTTTTTTTATGGTGACATTGGTTAACGAAATCCAATAAGTTTCATCTGGACTCTACAACAGTAAGGCATATATATATTTACACTGTGTGTTCACCTCCCATAGTTAGATTTCTTTCTGTCACCACATATTTGACCTCCTTTACCCCATCTACCTCCCCCCTCCTCTTACCCTCTGCCCTCTGATAACCACTCGTCTATAGTCCATGTCCGTGAGTCTCTGTTTGTTTGTCCTATTCCTTTGTTGCTTTTAGGTTTAAATCCCACATGTAAGTGATATCACGTGATTGTCAACTTTTTCCCAAAACATAGGAAGTTCTGCATAGTTTTAATCTGTGACTATTATGACTACTATAGAGAAGTGCTTTGAAGGCACACAGAATGTGAGGTAAAAAGAGAAGCGTGTGTGTGTGTGTGTGTGTGTGTGTGTGTGTGCGTGTGTTTTGAGGGGCTTTTGGGGGAAACAGTTCTGTCTGGGCTATGTGTCTGAAATATCCACTGGGCAGTTGAACATTCAGGTGAAGTTTAGCAGGGAAGAAGAGAGCAGAATTTTCTCACTTTAACAAATACAGTTAATGCCTGCAAAGTCCTTTGAGGTATGAAATGTCATACAACATACAAAATTGTCTTTTCCTTTCAGAAGTTTACCTTTGTAGGAAGGCTGAGTCACAGGTTCTACATATAAGTGTAAGATGAGGCAGGCTCTAAGAAATACCATAAGGAAGAAGCAAAGTTGTCTGGATTCAAGGAGGAGAGATCACTTCTGGCTGGGGCAATCAGGAATGGCTTCCAGAAGGAAATGAGGTTCTCCGATTTAATGATTCTCTGCAGCTTTTCCTTCTGACACTAGTGCCTGCTGATTTGTCCCATCTCAGAATGCTCTGAGTTTCTAAGGTGGGGTGCCTCATAACAAAGCAGTAAACTTTTCCTAATACTAAAAGGATCCAGTTTGAATGACTAGATTTTATTCTGACCTTTTTGATAAAATGGTGGTAACAGGAAATCAAAGCTCAAAGCAGAGTAGGGGTTTTTTTGTTTGTTTTTGTTGTTGTTGTTTGTTTCTTTTTATGTCCCTACTGGCAAAATCTCCTGATTTGGGGGCGAGTGAACTTCACTGGTCTGTGAGAGCCAATCATCTGGGAACCTGACTCTATTACCATTTGTACTGCTTGTGCAGATATCTGAACATAAATGTTATTATCCTATAATTTATTTTGCATAAGTTTGGCTGGTCTCTTAATGACATCTTTTAGGCCAGAAAAACTGTCGGTCTCTCTTATTGTCACCTTCTCCCCACGTGCCACACAGAACTGGGCACAGAGCAGCTATACAGAAATACTCATTGAAACACCTAAATTGAATCACGTTCTTGCATTCCCTTGGCAATGAGCAAGTCAAATTCTGTTCTTCCCTGGCTTCAGTACATGAATCAGGCACAAGCCATGGGATTATTTAGACAGCTATAGGAACAAAAGTCACATACAATATACTATGTGGGATATAAACCTAAAAGCAACAAAGGAATAGGACAAACAGAGACTCATGGACATGGACTATAGACAAGTGGTTATCAGAGGGCAGAGAGTAAGAAGAGGGGGGAGGTAGATGGGGTAAAGGAGTTCAAATATGTGGTGACAGAAATAGCTAGCGAGATAATTCTCACTGAGTGAAGTCAGGGCTCTGCTGAGGCAAGATCAAAGTGGTTTTGCTAGTTGTCTGAGGGAAGGGTGGGTTCTTTCCAGTAGAACCTGACATTATTCCTATCGAGAATTATTCTTTGGAGGAGCAAAGAGTTATTGAGCCACTCAATTTAGAAGACAGTTTTATGTCAAAGGGAAAAAAGGCCAGGGCTTTTTCCAAAAGTCCTATGCAGTAAGAAAAAAATTAATTTTCAGCCCTGCCTGAGAGCATTGGAGAAATAAAGTACTGCAGGTGGGAGGGGGGAGAACTGCAGTGATGGCCCTAAGAGATTAATGAAGAAAAAATTTAAACAGGTTGAAAAGGTGGGTCTCATAAAGATCTGTCCTGGGACTCAACCAGGCAACTAAGATCTTCAGGGTTTCCCCCATGTCCGTACCTACGTGTCCCTCCCCCTGCCTTTCCTAGCTGCTACTCAGGAGCCCAGGCCTGGGAGGGTCCCATCATTTCTGGGCTTTGCTGACAGGCAGGTCCTTTATAACTAGATAACTGACTAATATGATGTACTCACTTTAAACTCTTAAAGGTAGCTAGCAGTTTCATATATTACTACTTCCTAAAAACATAAATACAACTTCATCGTCTTAAGCCAAAGCAATAAGTGATATGGGCATTTTGATCACTGTGGCAAGGCCAATGGGGAAAATACCAAGAAATTCAGCTTTCTGCAGGCCTCAGAACATACCATCCATGGATTAACAACATGCAGTGTTTAAGAGTGTGGTCTATAGTCAGCCAAGCTAGGCTCCACCACTTACCAAGAATGTAAACTTGGGCTCAGTCCCAGCATCTGTAAAATGGGTATAATACTAATATCTGCCTTTAGAGTTCCTGTGAGATAATGCATGTGAAAATGTGGTACAGTGCCTGGCACACTATAAGAGCTCAATACATGGTAGTTAATCTAAGTTAAGAATAGTTCCTAGTTGAAACTCCTAAGAAAGGATGTAGCTACCAGACTTCACCTCCTGCATACACTAAAGAAAGAAGGCTTTGGAAAGAGAATGTTACACTGGGGTTTATCCAGCACAGATTTATTTATTCAATCACTCATTCAACAAATATTTATGCAATGTTTACCGTATGTCAAGTACTTAGCAAAATATTGAGAATGTAATAAAGACTGAGATATGCCCCAAGTCTTTGAGCAACATCCAGTCTTCTGGCTTTTAAGAAGCTCCTATAACTACACAAACTTTGTTGTTTTTTTTAACCCTTCCCACCAACCACCACCACCACCAAGGAAGGAACAGGGAAGGAACCCTATTTATACTAACCCACACACAAATTCAACATCACTTTGGAAAATTAGGAAGTTTGAGTCTTCCAACTTTGTTCTTTTCCAGAATCGACTTGGCTATTCTGCCTCCACTGGATTTCTATACGAATTTTCTGATCATCTTGTCAGTTTATGCAACAACAAAAAAAAAACCCTGGGGTTTTGACGGGAATTGCATCAAACCTGTAGAACAGTTTGGGGAGTATTTCCATCTTAACAATATTAAGTCTTCCAAGATTGAATGATCCCTTACTTTATGCTAAGCAGTTCCAAGTGCTTCATATATAGTAACTGATCTTAATCCTCATACCAACCCTATATAGTAAATACTATTATGTCCATTCTTCAGATGAAGACATTGAAGAACAGAAAGAACCAATGCAGTCTACCTCCAGAGTCTGTATCTACTCTACTATATTGTTTTACACATACACATATGCACGCACACACACGCACACAAAATCGCTTATGACTTCCCATGCTTTTAAAATGTGTCATACTATTTATGATGGCCTAAAATTATCATTTTGATTTTCTGTAACACCTGCCTACCTCTCCACCCTCATCTCTTGCCATTCTCAGTCTCGCAGTTCATGCTGCAACTGCCACAGACTGCTTTAGTTCCCCATACAAAATAAGTTCTTTTTCACCTCTATGCCTTTAGTCACATTATCCCCTTTTCTTTGGCTGTTTATTCCCTGTCTTTCTCCTCCCCTACACCTAGCAAGCTTCTATCCATCCTTTAATGCTCCACTCAGGTATTGCCTCCTTCAGGAAGCCTTGGCTGGGTAATCCAGACTGGCCCCTCTTCTGTGCTCCCATTATGCTTTGTTCATACACATTTTAGTGCCCTCACTATACAGTTTTATAACTTTATTTTTAATTAGTTAATTTATTTTTTATGAAGACATTGGTTAATGAAATCCTGTAAGTTTCATCTGGACGCTATAACAGCAAGGCATATATATATTTGCACTGTGTGTTCACCTCCCATAGTTAGATTTCTTTCTGTCACCACATATTTGATCCCCGTTACCCCATCTACATCCCCTCTCCCTCCACCCTCTACCCTCTGGTAACCACTAGTCTATAGGCCACAAGCCTCTGTTTGTTTGTCCTGTTTATTTGTTGCTTTTAGGTTTGTACTATACATATAAGTGATATCATATGATTTTCAAGTTTTTTTATCTAGCTTATTTCACATATTATGATTATCTCAAGGTCAATACATGTTGTCCCAAATGGCAGGAGTTCATCTCTTCTTATGGCTGAGTAATATTCCATTATAAATATGCACTACAGTTTCTTTAGCCAATCATCTATCATAGGACACTTCATTTTTCCATGTGAATAATGCTGCTATAAACATCAGTGTGCAAATATCTTTTCGGATATGAGTTTTCAACTCTTTGGGGTAAATACCCAGTAGAGTTTTTTGAAGAACCTCTATACTGTTTTCCATAGTGGCTGTACCAATTTGCAGTCCCACCAGCAGTGTATAAGGGTTCCTTTTTCTCCGCATCTCCTCCAACATTTGTTATTACTTGTTCTGTTGATTATAGCCATTCTAACAGGTGTGAGATGGTATCTCATTGTGATTTTGATTTGCATTTCCCTAATAGCTAGCAATGTTGAGCACCTTTTCATATATTTTTTGGCCATTTGTGTATCCTCTAGGGAGAAATGTCTATTCAGGTCCTCTGCCCATTTTTTCAGTGGATCATTTGTTTTTTGTTGTTAAGAAGTGGTATGATTTCTTTGTATATTAGGCCCTTATCAGAGACGTTGCTTGCAAATATATTTTCCCATTCAGATGGTTATCTCTTTACCTTTATGACGGTTTCTTTTGCTAAGCAGAAGCATTTTAGTTTGATGTAGTCCCATTCCTTCATTTTAGATTTTACTTCCCTTGCCTTTGAGATCAAATTCATGAAATGCTCTTTAAGCCCAAGGTCCTTGAATTCAGTTCCTATGTTTTTGTCTATGCACTTTATTGTTTTAGGTCTTATATTTAGGTCCTTAATCCATTTTGAGTTGATTTTGGTGTGTGGTGGTAGACAATAGTCTAGTTTCATTCTTTTGTAGGTGGCTTTCCAGTTTTCCCAGCACCATTTATTGAAGAGGATTTCCTTTCTCCAATGTATGTTTTTGGCTTTTTTATTGAAAATTATTTGTCCATATAAATATGGATTTATTTCTGGATTCTCGATTCTGTTTCACTGGTTCATGTGTCTGTTTTGCTGCCAATACCATGTCATTTTCACTACTGTCGCTTTGAAGTATAATTTGAGTTGGGCAGAGTGATGCCTCCAGCCTTGCTCTTTTTTCTCAGGATGGCTTTGGCAATGGGGTCTTTTGTGCTTCCATATGAATCTGATGATATTTTGTTCTATTTCTTAAAAAATGCCAATGGGATTTTGATGGTGATTGCATTAAATCTGTATAATCTTTAGTTAATATGGTCATTTTAATTATGTTGATTTATTCAATCCAAGAACACAGAATATCTTTCCATTTCTTTGTATCTTCTTCGATTTCTTTTAATAGGGTCTTGTAGTTTTCATTATATAGATCCTTCACATGTTT
>NW_011889025.1:2746965-2756153 GCF_000151845.1 Pteropus vampyrus | reverse complement strand
AGCCTCTGTTTGTTTGTCCTGTTTATTTGTTGCTTTTAGGTTTGTACTATACATATAAGTGATATCATATGATTTTCAAGTTTTTTTATCTAGCTTATTTCACATATTATGATTATCTCAAGGTCAATACATGTTGTCCCAAATGGCAGGAGTTCATCTCTTCTTATGGCTGAGTAATATTCCATTATAAATATGCACTACAGTTTCTTTAGCCAATCATCTATCATAGGACACTTCATTTTTCCATGTGAATAATGCTGCTATAAACATCAGTGTGCAAATATCTTTTCGGATATGAGTTTTCAACTCTTTGGGGTAAATACCCAGTAGAGTTTTTTGAAGAACCTCTATACTGTTTTCCATAGTGGCTGTACCAATTTGCAGTCCCACCAGCAGTGTATAAGGGTTCCTTTTTCTCCGCATCTCCTCCAACATTTGTTATTACTTGTTCTGTTGATTATAGCCATTCTAACAGGTGTGAGATGGTATCTCATTGTGATTTTGATTTGCATTTCCCTAATAGCTAGCAATGTTGAGCACCTTTTCATATATTTTTTGGCCATTTGTGTATCCTCTAGGGAGAAATGTCTATTCAGGTCCTCTGCCCATTTTTTCAGTGGATCATTTGTTTTTTGTTGTTAAGAAGTGGTATGATTTCTTTGTATATTAGGCCCTTATCAGAGACGTTGCTTGCAAATATATTTTCCCATTCAGATGGTTATCTCTTTACCTTTATGACGGTTTCTTTTGCTAAGCAGAAGCATTTTAGTTTGATGTAGTCCCATTCCTTCATTTTAGATTTTACTTCCCTTGCCTTTGAGATCAAATTCATGAAATGCTCTTTAAGCCCAAGGTCCTTGAATTCAGTTCCTATGTTTTTGTCTATGCACTTTATTGTTTTAGGTCTTATATTTAGGTCCTTAATCCATTTTGAGTTGATTTTGGTGTGTGGTGGTAGACAATAGTCTAGTTTCATTCTTTTGTAGGTGGCTTTCCAGTTTTCCCAGCACCATTTATTGAAGAGGATTTCCTTTCTCCAATGTATGTTTTTGGCTTTTTTATTGAAAATTATTTGTCCATATAAATATGGATTTATTTCTGGATTCTCGATTCTGTTTCACTGGTTCATGTGTCTGTTTTGCTGCCAATACCATGTCATTTTCACTACTGTCGCTTTGAAGTATAATTTGAGTTGGGCAGAGTGATGCCTCCAGCCTTGCTCTTTTTTCTCAGGATGGCTTTGGCAATGGGGTCTTTTGTGCTTCCATATGAATCTGATGATATTTTGTTCTATTTCTTAAAAAATGCCAATGGGATTTTGATGGTGATTGCATTAAATCTGTATAATCTTTAGTTAATATGGTCATTTTAATTATGTTGATTTATTCAATCCAAGAACACAGAATATCTTTCCATTTCTTTGTATCTTCTTCGATTTCTTTTAATAGGGTCTTGTAGTTTTCATTATATAGATCCTTCACATGTTTCATTAAATTTATTCCTAGGTATTTTATTCTTTTTGTTACAATTGCGGAAGGAATTATTTTTTCCACTTCTTTTCCGACACTTCATTATTAGAGTACAGGAAAGCTATGGATTTTTGAACGTTGATTTTGTATCCAGAGACTTTACTGTAGTTGCTTATCATTTGTAGTAGTGTTCTTGTGGAGTCTTTAGGGTTTTCTATATAGAGAATCATGTCATCCTCAAATAGTGACAGTTTGACTTCCTTGTTTCCTATTTGGATGCCTTTTATATCTTTCTCTTTTCTGATTGCACTCGCTAGGACCTCCAATATTATATTGAATAAGAGTGGTGATAGTGGACAGCCTTGCCTTGTTCCTGATGTTAGAGGGAAGGATTTTAGTTTTTCATCATTAGGTATAATGTTGGCTGAGTGTTTGTCATAGATGGACTTTATTACATTAAGGTACTTTCCTTCTATACCAATTTTGTTACATGTTTTAATGATATTGATGTTATATCTTGTTGAAAGATTTTTCTGCATCTACTTATATAATCATATGATTTTTATTTTCTAATTTGTTTATGTGGTGTATCACATGAATCGATTTGTGTATGTTGAACCATCCCTGTGCCTCTGGGATGAACCCCACTTGATCGTGTCGTATAACCTTTTTAATATGTTGTTGTATTCAGTTTGCTACTATCTTATTTAGGATTTTTGCATCTGTGTTCATGAGATATTGGTCTGTAGTTTTCTTTTTTGTGTTATCTTTACCAGGTTTTGGCATCAGGGTAATATTGGCCTCATAAAATGAGTTGAGAAGTATTGCTTCCTCTTCGATTTTTTGGAAGAGTTTGAGAAGAATAGGAATTAACTCTTCTTTGAATTGTAGAATTCACTGGTGAACCCATCTGGTCTGGGACTTTTCCATTTGGGTAGGATTTTCATGATTGTTTCAATTTCCATACTGCTGATCGGTCTATTTATATTTTCCAGTTTGCTTGATTCAGTCTAAGAAGGTTGTATTTTTCTAAGTACTGGTCCATTTCCTCTAGGTTATTAAATTTGATGTTATATACTCTTTCATAATATTCTTGTGTGATCCTTTGTATTCCTGCGATGTCAGTTGTAATTTCCCCTCTTTCATCCCTGATTTTGTTTGTGTTCTTTTTCTGTTTTCTTTAGTGAGTCTAGCCAGTGGTTTGTCAATTTTATTAACCTTCTCAAAGAACCAGCTCCTTGTTGCATTTTTTTTTCTTTTTTTTGTTTTCACTTTCATTTATTTCTGCTCTAATTTTGATTATTTCTTTTCTTCTGCTGACTTTAGGCTTCACTTAATCTTCCTTTCCTAGATTTTTAAGATGAAGCATTAGGTTGTTTATTTTGGCTCATTCTAATTTTGGAAGATAAGCCTTGTTATGACATGAACTTTCCTCTTATGATCGCGTTTGCCATGTCCCAAAAGTTTGGATATGTTGTACTATTATTATCATTCATTTCCATGTATCTCTTGATCTCTCTTTTGATTTTTTCCCTGACCCAGTTATTCTTCAGTAGCATGTTGTTTAATCTCCATGTATTAGTGGTTTCTTTGCTTTTTATGATCAGAGAATATGGTTGGTATGATTTCCATCCTTATATTTATTGAGGGTATCTCTGTGTCCCAATATGTGGTCAATCCTTGAGAATGTTTCATATGCACTAATGAAGAATGTATAAGCAGCTGTTTTGGGATGGGAGGGTCTGTCAATGTTAATTATGTCCAGTTGGTCTAATGTGTCATTTAAGGATGTTATTTCCTTAGTGATTTTCTGTTTGGATGATCTGTCCATATCCGACAGTAGGGTATTTAGGTCCACTACTATGATACTGTTTTAGTCTGTTTCTCCCTTTAGTTCTGTAATAATTATTTTACATATTTTGGGGCTCTCTAATTGGGAGCATAGATATTAATAAGTGTTATGTCTTCTTGATGCATGTTTCCCTTTATCATTATGAAGTGTCCCTCAGTATCTTTCTTTACCATTTTTATTTTGAAGTCTTTTTCATCTGATATTAGCACTGCTACTCCCACTTTTCTCAGAATGCCATTTGCTTTAAATATCATTTTCCACCCTTTCACTTTGAGTCTATATTTGTCTTTGGAACTGAGATGTGTCTCCTGGAGGCAGCATATGGTTGGGTTTTGTTTTTTTATGCATTCTGCAACTCTGTGCCTTTTTATTGTTGAGTTCAGTCCATTTACATTTAGGGTAATTATTGAAATATGAGGTCTTTTTATAGCCATTTTATCTTTTGCTTTCTTGTAGCTCGGTGTTTCCATTTCTTCCTTGTCATTGTACTTCTTTTTTCTTTATTTTGTTTGGCTTTTGTGGGTTTTTCCTCTGGTTCTTCTTGTTTTATGTTATATCCTTCAGTTCTGAATCTTTGGTGTGTTTTTACCATTACTAATATGAAAAGTATAGTTACATATATAGTCATTCATATTCTTCTGCATGGGCCTTATCTTCCATTCTCCTTTGCAAATCTGGATCTTTGAATCCTCCCCTTTTTTGTCATTTTATCTCAATTTGTCCCTATGCATGCTGAACATTCATTACTATCTTGCTATAGCAATTGTCTTCTTAATGTTTTAGCTTACAATGCTCCGTTCTTAGTAAGGGTTGCTCTCCTCTGCCTGATAGTCACTTTACTCCTAATTATGTTTTGTTTTGTTTTGGTTTTTTGTCATTTTGTTTTAGGTGAGCTGACCCCTTTCAGTATTTCCTGTGTTGCCGGCTTGTAGTGGAGAATTCCTTCAATTTTTACATATCTGGAAAGGTCTTTCTTTATTTCTCCTTCATATTTAAAGGAGAGCTTTGCTGGATACATTATTCCTGGCTGAAAGTTCCTTTCATTTAATAGTTCGAATATTTCATTACACTCCTTTCTGGCTTGTAAGGTTTGTGCTGAGAAGTCTGAAGATAATATAATGGATTTCCTTTATGGGTTACCGTCTTCTTTTCCCTGGTTGCCCTGAGAATTGTCTTTGTTGTTGATTTTTGATAATTTTAATACAATATGTCTTGGTGAAGGCCTTTTTGGGTTGAGATAATTGAGTATTTTGTTGATTTCTGGAATTCCAAGCTCCAGCTCATTCCTTAGATCTGGGAAATTCTCATCAACTATTTATCTGAAAATGCTTTCTAATCTCTGCTCCTTTTCCTCCCCTTTGAGAATGGCCATTACTCTTATGTGTCCTCTCTTGATGATATCAGCTAGTTATTGAATTACTCTTTCATTATTTTTCATTCTTCGATTTCTCTCTTCTCCTTCTGTTTATTTCTAGATTTCTCTCCTCAATGTTACTGATCCTTTCCTCAATTTAGTCGACTCTATTTCCCAAGCTTGCTATTTCATTTATCAACTCTTGCAGTGTGTTTTTTATCTCCAAAAGATCTATTCTGTTCTTTTCGAGGGTTTCAATCTTTTTGCTAAAGAACTCATTCTGCTCTAGTTGTTTTTTCAATTCCTGAAATTGTCGATATGACTCATTTCGGAACTCACTGAGTTTTTTCAGAAGTACCATCCTGAATTCTCTATCATTTAAGTCGCATATTTCTATGTCTGTAACCTCATTTTCTGGAGATTTTTCTTTTTTTTTTTTTTCTGAGATGCCTTGTCAACCTGGTTGTTCATGGTGTTTAATGGACTCTTTCTCCAGCTGGGCATTAATGGAAGTGTATTCTGCTGTTTTTCCAGAAGGCAGATTTATTATATAAAGGTCTCTCTTTAGCCTCTTGCAAAGAAGGCGCTTTTCTTTTGGTTTCCAGTAGGCAGAGTCTAAGCCTCTTGGGCCCCTGTTTTGTATAAAGTCTTAATAATGTCTTTTTTTCCTTTCAGATGTTTAATCGCCCTCACTACTCTCAGTCTCAATCCCCGTCAGTGTTAAGTACTGTTTCAGTAGTGTTTGGCCAGATTCTCCTAGTCTTCGCTGTGTTTGATCTCGTAGTATATGGGGGGAGGGGCCCTCTCAGTTGTGGATTGGGGGCTGCAGCTCAGCCTCGGATTTGCAACCACGGCTGGTAAAAATCAACTGTTGTTTCTCTGCTGTCCCACTTCTCTGCCTTCTGCCCTAATGATTACGCCCTGCCGCCAGACACATGGAACTCACAGCACTCCCAGGCAGAGCTGTTCAGGAAATTTGCCACCCCTTCTCCCCTCCTCC
Source organism: Pteropus vampyrus (assembly GCF_000151845.1). Taxonomy (NCBI): domain Eukaryota; kingdom Metazoa; phylum Chordata; class Mammalia; order Chiroptera; family Pteropodidae; genus Pteropus; species Pteropus vampyrus. Next base: position 2,750,478 of record NW_011889025.1, on the reverse strand, counting down.
TCCTACAGGGAGCTCTGGTGGCTATGAGAGGCAGCTTCTTTATTTCTCTGAGCACACTGCCTAACAACCAGTGTTCTGACCTGTGGTAGCTCTTATGAGCGCATCCCATGCTCAGACGTGCTGGTGTGCAGTTTGGATGTTTTTTGTTGTGTTTTAGATGTTCTGCTTATTGTTGTTTCAAGGGGAGAAATCTGTGGACATCTCACTCCACCATGATTCTCTGTTTTATAACTGTTTTTTTATGTATCTATCTCTCTCGCTAGACTGTGCTCCAAGTGCTTTTCCCTCATTGCATCCAAATATCTTGCTTTACCCTTATACACTTTTATGTATGTTTTTCTAGGACTTTGCATACCAGTTTTTGGCATAGGCTATAATGCCAAGAAGAGTAGAAAGAGATTATAGGATTTTGTCTTTTTGTGTGTGAATATGTGAAAAAGAGATGTGAGGACATAATGGGTGTTATGAACATCTTTGGAGAAATTGAGATCACATAATAAAAAGATTTTAGAGCTTAGTTTTAGTAGTTTTATAATAGTAAACTGCTTTAGGGTAGGCTAGACTCCCAAATATATTATGGCCCGAACACAGTCATATAACATTCTTTCATTCATTTTCTTTTTTTTATCATGTAACATTCTAAGACAAGTATTCTTGGTGAGCAGGATAGTTCTCTTCTACATTGTCATTGAGGGATACAGGCTGACAGGTGTCTCTAGGTCATCCTGGGTTACCACATCCCGGTCAGCCAGAAGAGAGAAAGAATATGGAGGAGCACACATGGGAGATCACTAGAGGCCAGGCTTAGAAGTACCACTGGTCATTTCTCTGAACATTTCTTTATCAAGAACTTAGTCATGTGGCCACACCTCACTGCAAGAGAGACTGGATGATGTAGTCCAACTTCATCTCATGTGCTCAAGGAAGAGAAAAATGGTTTGGGTGGAGAAGCTAGTACCTTCATAGATGTATTAACATTAAGGTTGAGCTAGTAAGATATATTATGCAGACCTCTTTAACTTTTTCCATGGAAGCTAGAGTAATTAAATATTAGCAGTATTTAAAATCATGGCTGACAGTCGAGCTCCTAATTGCTTAACAGAGAAGAGCAGCTGGAGGGTAATTCACAATGTTGATGATTCTTTAACTAGTAATCACTGACACTTTGTAGTTTGCTTTTAAGTAAAATCCCAGCTGAGTTAGTATACAATGTTGTAATATTGGCCCTCAAATATATTTTTCTCCTTTGTATGTATACACTAGAGAGGGTATTAAATAGATGGCAAAGGAGCAACCTGATTCATTGCTAGCCAACCAAGAGGTGCTCAAAACCAAAAAGGAAAAGAGACAAAATCAAAATGGAAACACATTTTTCATTCCAAACCATAGCCACAGGCATGAGCTGATTCCCTGCCGGTTTGTGTTTGCCCAAAGTGCACGTTTGTTGATGACTTCATGTAGGCAAGGAGAATGAGTAAATGTGAATCAATTTGAAATGAAATAGTCCCCTGATTCTCTGCTAAGAGGCATGTAAATCCCCAGTAGAACTTTGTAAAACAGCTTCCCAGGCTCTACCCCTCCAGAGAGGCTCATTTATTCAGCCTGTGGTACCACCTGGGAATCTGGATTTTTTAATGTTCCCTGGATGATTCTGATGTAGAACCAGGTTCTGGGAACCATTTCTCTAACATGATGGAAGGGGAAATAGGGAGGCATTCCAAAGCACAAACCAGAGTGATTTTATTTAATATGAGATAAATAATCCTAAGGAAGATCTAGTCTCATAGCTTGACATGTAGAGCTGTCTCTGGGGTTAGACTCATTCATGGGAACCCAGAAATCAGACCTCTCTTGGGGTTTGGCCATGCAGCTGGCTGTAAACTAGGAAAGGTATTATAAAGGTAGACTTCCTTTTGGTAATCTCAGATGCCTAACTTGTTCTATTCTTTTCCCAGTTCGTTGCTCAGCCCAATTGCCAACAGTTACTTGCCACTCTGTGGTATGACGGTTTTCCTGGATGGCGGCGGAAACACTGGATTGTCAAGCTTCTGACCTGCATGACCATTGGGTTCCTGTTTCCTATGCTGTCTATAGCTTATCTGATTTCACCCAGGAGCAACCTTGGTCTGTTCATCAAGAAACCCTTTATCAAGTTTATCTGCCACACAGCATCATATCTGACCTTTCTCTTCATGCTTCTCCTGGCTTCTCAGCACATCGTCAGAACAGACCTCCATGTACAGGGGCCTCCCCCAACTGTTGTGGAATGGATGATATTGCCTTGGGTTCTCGGTGAGTAAAAGGGATGGGGGATATGGCCAGACTTACAGCTAGTCCTGTCTAAAGAAACTACTGAAACAGGCAGTTAGACTGGCCCTGAACTAGGGCAACTTCTCTCTGTGCAGTGGGGTAATCCTTTCTTGGGAGTCTCAGAAATGTGGTACCTTCTTCCCCAGACCTTTGTCACTCAGTATTGCCTGGTCCACGGTGAGATTGGCAGTGCACCCAGGGTTTGTTTCTGCTAACCTAACATCATCAAGGACGAGGAAGGGATCTAACAGTCAGTTTAGAGGCAAAGCCAAGTGTCAGTCAGGATGGGCCTCAGGTAAGCTAGGCAGGACAAGTGCTGATCAGTCTATTCAATGCCCTCTTTCCCATAACCAGGGGAAGGGACACTAGGATCTACTGCTTTCTTTTGGCTATTCCACATAATCCCAGTACTTATTCAATGTAGACATCTTATTTGGATACTGACTTCACAATCAAGAGGGGAACCTAGGAAATACACACAATTCATGGTAAAAGCAGTTTTACCAGTAATCTCCAGGCATAATTAGATTTCACTGGACCTCTAATGAATTCCCATTCTCCAAGTCCTCGGTACTCAAACTGTGGTCCTCAATCTAGCAATGTCAGCATCACCTAGAAGCTTGTTAGACACACAGAATATCAAGTACCACTCTGGAACTATAGAATCAGAACCTTCATTTTAACATCACCCCCAGGTGATTCACATGCACTTTGAAGAATGAAAAGCATTGCATTAGAGCACAGCCACACCCTTTACTGTTTTACACATTTCAAGACTAAAGAAGCATCTATATTATGAGGCAGAATTCCATAAAACCTCCACACAGTGATAGGAGAAAGGAGAGAACCGGATTCTAAATTATTTGGGACCCCACTGCCTTGCCTCAGCCCCAACATCCAGTAATTTGGTTCATGGTCGGCTTACTCACCTTAAAACTCATTGAAGAGTTTTCCTTCCAGCACATAGTGAAAACTAAGGACTATGAGATAATGACCTCAATTTATTGATGAAATTACTCGTACTCTAAAATGGGTAGAATCAAACACCTGAAATTACATCATTCTAGTAACTACAACAACAATGCTAAAAGTGAGTTGTAGCCAGAAAAGCATAACATATGTACATCTTCAGGTAAAGCTTATCAGGTTTGGTGAGTTCAAGACTGAGAAGTGAGATGAAAGAAAGAAAGAAAGAAAGAAAGA
>NW_011889025.1:2737156-2746688 GCF_000151845.1 Pteropus vampyrus | reverse complement strand
AAAGAAAGAAAGAGTGATTACTATCTCTAGGGGCTTCACTCTACTGACCCAAATTTATTTATTTCATCTTTCTTTACTTGGGGGGAATTCTACTATGATGACTATGATGACCATTCTTACCCTGTGAAGAAATAAACTTTTACCTTCATTATTCAGGTTTCATTTGGGGAGAGATTAAGGAAATGTGGGATGGTGGATTTACTGAATACATCCATGACTGGTGGAACCTGATGGATTTTGCAATGAACTCACTCTACCTAGCAACTATTTCCTTGAAGATTGTAGCCTATGTCAAGGTAACTTGAGATGTCTGCAATTTTTCTTAAGCAATAATTTTGGTTACATTATGTTTTAGCATGGGGAACATAAGAGTTTAGGGAGAAAGTGCTGATGACAGTCTAATTTATGTGGAAAAGTATCGTATAGATAGATATTCTTTCAATGGTTTGTAAGTAGTATCCACCTAGACAAAGAAAGTGGAGAATGGAGCAATTTGCAAATGAATCCTTAGCTTCTTAAACTGAGAGTAAAGGGGTCTCATCCATCCAGTCAGTGTATAAATTTTCTCTATAATATCTTTCCCAAGAAGATGGCCCACTGATGTTTGCATAGAACAGAGAAAATTCACTGAATTTACTATCTGCAAAAGCCTCTCTCACCCTTATCACTTAATTAAAAAGTGCTAACTTTATATTTTTCTAATATTATTCTCCCTGTGACACATTCATTAGTAATCCTTCTACCCTGTGGGGTCAAACAGAACAAAGTTGTTCTTTCTCCATAATAGTGCTTCCAATATGAAGTCATCTCTTCCTAACCCACTGAGTTGTCTTTTCTCAAAGCTAAATATTCACACTTCCTTCAAGTGTTCTTCATATGACAGATAGCAGAACACTAGAAATTTCACTGCAGTACACATACATCTTTAATCATCTCTTCTTCCCTCACCACTTCCACCACCAGGATGATCACTCAAGCTGTCATGAATCCAGCCTGTTGAGTATCGTCCAACCTATATCTCTCTATTAATTAAAATAATGTACACATACACATTACCTTGATGCTTTTCCCATTCAGTGAATTTTCTGAAAAAATGGTTTTGTGTCCAGCCCCTCACATTGGGTAGTCACAGGCTCCAAGTTCAGGTTTGATGCTCATTAGATAATAAAATGGCCATCCTCCTTCTACCCTGAGTTGAACTTCTCCAGTATGAAGAAAGGCTAATAATTCAGTCTCCATGATTATCTAGTCAATCATGCTTTTTGGCACTAAATCTCACATTAAGACATTTTAAAATGAGAATATGGCTGTCCCCCAAATCACCAACAACTTAGTTTATTTTTATATCCTTTTATAATGCATAAATTTTAAGACCTTGGGAGTTACTTATATGGAGAATGAATATTGAATGCAGTCATGAAACACTTTTGAAAGAAACTTAAAAGTATTCCTTATACTTGTGATGACCATTTAACACATACTTACAATTTCTTTACAAGAAAAAGCTGGTGAGGAAAATGTTTGAATCTCTAGTTAGTTAATGTGCCTGGATAAAATCCATGTCATTCTGGCACTCCGCTGACTAACGAACACTGTTTGCCTAAAAATAAACACATTTCTTCCTTTGGAAGCGATATTTATATACTGGAGGGACAGTAAATTATCAATCTAGAAATTGGCGGGGTTTGCTTAAATCAAGAAAAGGATTACCTCTTGGGGAATGTGAAAATGTGTCTATAGATGCCCAACATTAGCTAATCACATAACCTGTCCAACTTCACTTGTAAGGCTCCCATGAAGCTAGGCTCTTACTTCCCCACCACAGAGTGTAAGGATAAATAGGCTCTACTAAGCTGAGTAAATGCCCCTCGATTGACAAACGCTTAACTCAAAGGAGACATTTACCAAGAAGTTGGAGCCTTCCTCAAAAAGAGAAAATTTACAAAGCAAGACATGCCGCATGCCGACCTTCGATTTGCAATTAGAAATTATCAATGGGCAGTACTCATCCACAGAGCACATCAGCCTAAGATGAACTTCTCCAAGTAAGTTGAGACAACCTCAGTGAGGTAAAGCCTCAAGAGCTTTAAACATTTGAAAGATTTCGGATCACTGTTGTACTGAGGAAATACAGAAGCACCATGAGATAAGCCGGCCTTAAAGAAGATCCTTTATTAGAACCAAAAACTAGTGAACAGTGCATATAGTTCACCTCATGTGGTCTACAACAACAAGAACCAAAAGGCAACAAATACACATAAGGTTGGCCCTCATTCCTTATGTGTATTTGAGAGCAACAAATACACATAAGGTTGGCCCTCATTTCCATCAGATAACCCTAGAAATGGGGAATAATTGTCCTTTTGTCATCTAGGATAGCACCACCTAAATTTATCCTACCATCATCTTACTTCGATATATACAGACTAAATCAGAACTTTAATACCTATTGATTTATAATTCTTTCTTCAGCCAGTATTTGGCTGCACACACACACACACACACACACGCACACACACACACACACACACACACACACATACATCCCTGTTATGATTGAGTTCCCACACTAGGCTGTCCCTCTTCTTATTTTGCTTTTGAGTTGACAGAGTGCAATTCATGCCCCTTTGAAAGGCATCGAGGACAATTTTCAAGATGCATTGCATCTGAAAGAATATAAGAAAAATTACTTGCCTCCCAATATCGCTAACTCAAAAGTCAGAAAAACCTGAATTAATTCCTACTCTGATACTCACAAACCAGATTACCATAGGTCATTCTTCTACCTCTATGAGCCTTAGATTCTGCCTCTGAATTATAAGATTAAACTAGATCAGTGACTTTCAACTTTTTAATTTTTTCCATGGAACCACATCTTGAAGTTAAAATTTATGCAGAACTATAATATATTAAAAAGCTTAAAGGATTGAATTTGAATTAAGGATTGGGTCTTTTAGGCCTTTTTGGCTCCCACAGTGGCCACCATGCCTCCACTGAACACTCAGGCTTCAAGGAACACAGCTGGAAAACCATATGTTAGATCAGGGTTCAGCAAACCATGGTCTCCAGAGCAAATTTGGCCTTCTACCACATCCATTTGTTCGCATATTGTCTATTAGTTCTACAAGAAAAAAGTTGAGTAATGGCCACAGAGACCACATAGTCCTCAAAGCCAAAAGCATGTACTATCTGGCCCTTGACAGAAAAAGTTTTCTAACTTCATGCTAAATGAGCTCCAAATTTATTCCCTGCTCTCATATATTACACTATCTTTCTCCAAAGGTATATGCAAAGCATAGATTTACCACAAGAATCATCTTTCACACTTGTGAGTGTTCTGCAAATCCAGATTCACCATCCCATGGGCAGCAGACTTTCTTGTAGTTATAGTTATGGCTGTGGAGAGAGAAAACCCTAAATTATGAGCTATACGTGTTCCAGTTAATAATTTGTAGTTTTAAAACATAGGTCTGTTTTGTTATCAGCAAATATTCTCCATCTTTTACATATGCCTCAAAACCTTTAAAAGCCTATTTAACATATGTGTTGTGATATCAATTATTATATAAGTAACATTTAATAGAAATAGTGCTAGACTGAGTGATTAGAGACCTGAGTTTTAGTTCTGGCTCTGCCATCAACTTGCTGTGTGGTCTTAAGCAAGTCATTCTATCTCTCTGTATTTCAGTTCTTCCACTTGTAAAACAGGCATAATAATGCCCTTGCCTCACAGCGATGCGGCAAATTTTTTTTTTGGATAGAGAAATGTAGAGATATCAGAGTTGGCCAAGTGCCTACAAAACTAATTGGCCACCTAAAGTCTATCTGAAACAGAAGCATAAGTGTGGCAAGGTTTCTCCAAATTCCTCTAGTAAAGAATACTAGATATATGCAAATGATTTTAACACCAGTTTCCTCAGTTGTTGAAATTTTAGAAATGCTAACAATATAATTTGGCCCCCAATGCAACTTCTTCTCAGGAAAGTTGTTTACATTTAGTCCTGAGAAATTGTGATATTTAGATTAGAGCTCAAGGCAATATGCTTCAGATTGAATTCCAGGCAAAATCTACTTCTGTCTTGGGAAGGTACAAGCAATTTCTTATATTCCCATAATATCTCTCTCATGGAGTACACAGATTTTCATATATAGATACATAATCACAAATATGTGTAGTGGGTAAGAGTACATATTATCCTCATTCTAAGGTGAAATTGATAGTTAGAGGCAGTTTTAAGTGGCAAAGTCCAATTGCACCTTAGGTTTCACGATGAAGTCATATTTCTCAAGGCAACACCCAAGGTTCCAGGAACTGGAAGTTCAGGATAAGCCTGAAAATGGGAGGAAAAAAATCAGAATACTGGCTCTTCAACCCCCTGGTTCTTCATTTGTGCTAGAGGGACATTTGAATTTGTAGGGCTGTCAAAGGAACTATAAAATACATCTATACATCATTGTGTGGGCAGTACTAAATTAACTATATGAAAAGTTAACGTGTTACTTGTAATAGTATGTAATACATACTATTCTGCTGAATACAAAATTCGGCAGAAAATTCTGAGTAATGACCCTCTAAGGATTTTCAATGAGTCCCAAACTGCAGTCAACAGAGAAGTTAGGATGAACACTGTACACTGAGGAGGCTGAACCTATTCCTTTTCCTTCACTAACAACTTGCCTGTGATGCTCAAAACAAAATGGGGGGTTGAGGAAGTAAATCTGATTTGAAATCTCATTAGGAGGCAAAGTAATTTGTCCCCACTACCTAGCTCATAACAGTGGCTCAGTTCCAGTGACACTCCCCAACAATCTGGCAAAGTCACAGTTAGAAAATGTCTGTTGATAAATCACAGGTGGTTACTCCAGATGATTGCTCCAAAATTCTATTTTCCATGTCTATAAGTTGGGTATATATTTGGATGAAAGTGGGAGGAAGAGAGTTATTAGTATCATGTATTGGTTGGATGGGAAAAAAATAGTGCCATGCACAGGGCTTATTGTATAAATGAATGCTCGATTCTTGCTTTGGTGGCTTTATTTGGGTATAGAAGAGAAGAAAGAGGGGAAAGTTTTATAAATGCTTACTGCACTTCTCACCTTGTTCACTTGTTTCTTTCAGTATAATGGTTCTCGTCCAAGGGAAGAATGGGAAATGTGGCACCCAACTCTGATTGCAGAAGCACTCTTTGCAATATCCAACATTCTAAGTTCATTGCGTCTCATATCCCTGTTCACAGCCAACTCCCATTTAGGGCCTCTGCAGATCTCTTTGGGGCGCATGCTGCTTGATATCCTCAAATTCCTCTTTATCTACTGCCTTGTCCTGCTGGCTTTTGCCAATGGATTGAACCAACTTTACTTTTATTATGAGACCAGAGCGATTGATGAACCAAACAACTGCAAGGGGATCCGATGTGAGAAACAGAACAATGCCTTCTCCACGTAAGACATCCCCCTCTCCTCTTGTGCTTTTTTTCTTCCTTCTCCTTCCTTGCCCTGTTTTCCGTCCACAGCTTCATCACTGCCTCTTGACAGTACACACAAATCTCATTCATTGATCAACCTAAAGGGTCTGAAGTGGAAGAATGTCATTTGCTGGCTACAGAGGACTAGGAGAGGAGGTGGAGTTAGGTTTGGGAGTAAAGAAACAAACATAGCTGAGTTCGCAGGAACTCAGTTAGTTCTAAGCTATTTTGGTAGCATCTCATACTTTTAAAGGAATTAGTAGAAAGGGGGTAAATAATTCCTCACTCAAAAAAGAATCACTCATCAAGGAAATGAAACAGCAAGGCTATTTCTCTGAACTAGTGACTACCAAAGCTAACTTAATTATTCTGCATCAAGAATAAAGAAAAAGGAAGGATGTAAAAACATCTTAATACACCCTGTGATATCGTGATTTATAATAAGAAATAATGTATTTAGTCTCTATCCCCCCTTTCTGGCACAGAGCTCCTAAAAGCCTTGGAATTTCCTAAGTGATGAGAGCCATAAAGTTGTCTTTTGTTGTGTTACTGAAGTGACTTTTAGAAAACACCTAAGGATGGAGACTGGTAGCCATAATCATATGGAGCCAACCATATGATTAAAGGGTTGGAACTTTCAATCTCACTCCCCTGACCTCCAGGGAGGGGAGAAAGGCTGGAGATTGAGTTTAATCACCAACATCCAGTGAATTAAATCTATCATGCTTATGTGATGAAGCCTCCATAAAAACCCAAAAGGACAAGTTTCTGAGAGCCTCCAGGTTGGTAGAGACTTGGAGAGAGTGGCAGATGCTAGGAGGGGGTATGGAAGCTTCTCGCTCATTCCCTATAACTTGCCCTATGCATTTCTTCCATCTGGCTGTTCCTGAGTTATGTCCTTTTATAATAAACCAATAATCTAGTAAGTAAAATTTTTCTCTGAGTTCTTTGAAATGCCCTAGCAATTTAATTGAACCCAAGGAGAGGGTCATGGGAACTTCCGGTCTATAGCCAGTCAGAAGCACAGGTCACAACCTAGACTTACAATTGGAATCTGAAGTGTGTGTAGTGGGTGGGAGGGTAAGGGAGCAATCTTGTGGAACTGAGCCCTTAACTCATGAAATCTGACACTATCTCTCAACAGTGTCAGCACTGAGTTGAATTGTAGAACACCTAGCTGGTATTGGAGAATTGGTGGTGTAGGGGGAAACCTCCACATACCTACACATTGGAATTGAGTTCAGAACCCCTTAGTTGGTATCAGAGAAATGATATTTACTAGAATAGCCCTGGCTCACAGAAACACGTAGTGGTTTGGGAAGAGAAAGGATAAAAAGGTAAGGAATTATGAGCCTTGATCCCTGGATGGCTACCTAGTCACCCATGGTATGAAACTGCAGTTGTGCTGTGATAGGTTACTAAAGGTAAAAGTTACTAGAGGAAATTACAAATGGTAGTAAACCTGACTCCAATTTGGCTCATTGAATATATGAAGAAATGCAAAATAATAAGAAGCATGTTAAACATACAATCCCTTGGTTATTTTTATTTGTAATAGCTAGAATAAAAGTAAAAGAAAGTGATGAGTTGGACCTTGATGCTAAACTAAGCTCAAATTTGGATCAGTCTGGAAGTGGGCCACCAGCCTCAAAGCTACCCTCCAAGGGAAAAATTATTCAGGGACAATAGAAAATGCTTCTAAGACCTGTGATCAGTAAGAAAGTTGTCATTGTAGAGGGGAGGGCAACACCAAGAAACTATTGAAACCAGAGAGTGAAGAACTTGTTTCATTTTGTAGTTCAATATCATCAGCTTCCTGAGAAAACTTTACTGAAATGAAATGTGAGAGTGACTAATTTCAGTGCCTGACTTTGGATTTAAGGGGTGCAGAATGGAAGAGCATGTTTAGAATGATGCAGAACCCACAGCTCACTATAGAACAATTACAGACACACAGAAGGTTATTCCCAAGGGAACAGCCAGCCTGGTGGACTGGATAAATGCCACTAAGGTCTATTTAACCTGAGAAGGGGAACTGTCCATTTCCCCCTATGACTGCCAAGTGGAGCACCCCAGATAAAATAGCTGATATGCTTCGTATGCAAGCCATGTGAGACTGGCTTTCTAATGACTAGGATCTTCGTTGCTGAATATGCTCGTTACTTAGGACATGATAAATGCTAGAGTTCAGGGAGCCACTTTCAAATAGGCACCCCATACAACCTTATAGCTACAAAACCAAGGAACATTTTGGGAAACCTTATCAAATTTTCTGTCGCAGCTTACCCTCTTGGGTTTTACACATGCTAATAAAAACAATATGTTAATTAATAAGAGAATAAGAAGAGGCCAAAAAGGTGGAAAAGTTTCAATAATAATTAAGAAATAAGTTGAATAGAATCGACCACATACTGGGAAACAGAGATAGCCTCAACAAACAAGAGGGTTGAAATCATACCAACCGTATTCTCTGATCATAATGCTTTGAAACTAAAGATCAACTACAGAAAGAAATCAGGAAGAACCACAAATACGTGGAGATTAAACAACATGCTACTGAAGAATAACTGGGTCAGAGAAGAAATAAAAAGAGAGATCAAGAGATACATAGAAACAAATGATAATGGTAGTACAACATATCAAAACTTTTGGGACACGGCAAAAGCGGTCATAAGAAGAAAGTTCATATCATAACAGGCTTATCTCCCAAAAATAAAATGAGTCCAAATAAACAACCTAACGCTTCATCTTAAAAAAACTAGAAAAGGAAGAACAAATGAAGCTTAAAGTCAGAAGAAGGAAAGAAATAATCAAAATTAGAGCACAAATAAATGAAATTGAAAACAAAAAAAAATAGAAAAAATAAATGCAACAAAAACCTGGTTCTTTGATAAGGTTAATAAAATTGACAAACCACTGACTAGACTTACTAAAGAAAAGAGAGAAAGGATACAAATAAACAAAATCAGAGATGAAAGGGGGGAAATTACGACTGACATCACAGAAATACAAAGGATCATACAAAAATACTATAAAAAGTATATTATACCAAATTTAATAACCTAGAAGAAATGGATCAGTACTTAGAAAAATACAATCTTTCTAGACTGAATCCAGAAGATCTGAAAAATCTAAATAGACCAATCAGCGGTATGAAAATTGAAACAATCATCAAAAACCTACCAAAAAGTAAAAGTCCAAGACCAGATGGCTTCACCAGTGAATTCTACAATACAAAGAAGAGTTAATACCTATTCTCTTCAAACTCTCAAAAAATCAAAGAGGAGGCAATACTTCCCAACTTATTTTATGAGGCCAATATTATTTTGATAACAAAACCGGGTAAAGATAACTCAAAAAAAAAAAAACAACTACAGACCAATACCTCTCATGAACACAGATGCAAAAATCCTAAATAAGATACTAGCGAACCAAATACAGCAACATATTAAAAAGATTATACGCCACGGTCAAGTAGGCTTCATTCCAGAGGCACAGGGATGGTTCGACATACAGAAATTAATTAATGTCATACACCATGTAAACAAATTAAAAAATAATAATCATATGATCATATCAATAGATGCAGAAAAATCCTTCAACAAGATACAGCATTTATGATCAAAACATTTAACAAAATAGGTATAGAAGGAAAGTACTTTAACATAATAAAGGCCATGTATGACAAACCCTCAGCCAACATTATACTTAATGGTGAAAAACTAAAAACCTTCCCTCTAAGATCAAGAACAAGACAAGGCTGTCCACTATCGTCACTGTTATTCAATGTAACATTGGAGGTCCTAGCGAGTGCAATCAGATAAGATAAAGATATAAAAGGCATCCAAATAGGAAACAAGGAAGTCAAACTGTCACTATTTGAGGATGACATGATTCTCTATATAGAAAACCCTAAAGACTCCACAAGAACACTACTACAAATGATAAGCAACTACAGTAAAGTCTCTGGATACAAAATCAACGTTCAAAAATCCATAGCTTTCCTGTACTCTAATAATGAAGTGTCGGAAAAGAAGTGGAAAAAATAATTCCTTCCGCAATTGTAA